>NC_068394.1:2118673-2371173 GCF_023724105.1 Carassius gibelio | reverse complement strand
GTGTAATTGCATTGGTGGTTGCTTACAGATCCAAGTCAGTTATTCAGGTCTGTAGTTATAGATCGGGTTCAGTGTAGATCTGTGGGATTACTGCAAGTTAACCGGCCAAGAAGACACATGCTTTGATGAATTATTCATGTCTGGAGCACAAACACATCGCATTGCTGAGTCTAAATGTGGAATAAGCAATAATAATAGTGATACTTGATCTAGTCAACACCACTCATTAAGACTGGCCAGTAAAAACAAAACCTCTATCTGCAGCCTTCACTTTCTATTCTTAAAGCATTGTAAAGATGCCTGGACTGTTTTAACATTAAAAACAAACTACTGGAATTACTTGTACTCTGAGATGACCTCAAAATCCCCAACATGACCCTCAGTCCGACATAGATATTAATAATAACAATAGATTATGATCGATTTGTGACTAATTGCTTTTGTTCAAGTAACTTTGGACAAAATTGTCTGCTAAATGCACAAGTTTAAATGTAAGGAAGATGAATATTAATACCAATGAAAATGATGTGTATAATAGGGCATCAGATCATTACAGTACGATGCATTATCCAGGTTTCATAGAAAGTGGTGTTTCATGAGGCCAGAATGACTCTGCGATTACAGCACATTTAACAAAAGCGTAATCATCCCATCATTTCTGAACAGCTCCTTTCATTTCACGTGAGAATGTTCCTAAACATGTCCAAGGTGCACAACTGTGTTCAACTAGAATACATTAAACACAAAAATATTTAATCTAAAGCAAAATAATTAAAGTGCTGACTAATAAACATGTTTATGTTAATAAAGAACACCATCACTGGTTATTCTTGGAAACCCACAGGAAAGTAACACACACACACACACACACATTGTAATGCAAGTTCCTCTTTCAGAAAAAAGCAAAAAACTAGGAACTAATCTTGAATAAACTGAGAAAACTTTCAAAGTTTTTCAAAATGAAAGAATAGAATAGAATAGAATAGGTTGAGATCTAGAACACTGAGTGTGATTAATCATAGACACTGAAGTGGCAGATGTAATCTATTAATTTACTCTCACTTCTTTGCAAGAAGAGGTGGAAACACTGGGCCACATATATATTTTGAATGCATACCTTAAACACATTTGTTTGACATTTTTGTGTGACATTGCTGTGGGTGAAGTGTCGGTTCGAGTCCTGTTGAGAAGCCGAACGTCGTCTTTGCTCTCCAGTGATCTGTGGGACTTCCTGTCGGAAAGGACTGCATGCAAATTCATCAATCCAAGTAAAATGAAATCAAGACCACATACTCTAAAACGGCCCAAATGCATCTGAACGACTCACTGAGTGTTCATTTTCCAGCACTTGTCTGCTTTTAACCACTACAGCACATTAAGGAAATACAATAATCTGCTGAGCACTAAAAAAAAAAAACAGCGCTCACTGAAAATGAGAGTGTGGTTAATTTTAGGAGACATGAAACACTTTCACAGGAAATTGCATTGCCAAAAATGAAAATACACAAAACTCAACAGTTAACAAGGATCTGTGAACAAGCTGAACAAGGGTTAACAAACAAGCATTTCAAATAGTTTATTAGGTCATCTTTAACTAATTAAATAATAATAATAATAATACACACACATAAACCCAGTGTAATATTGGATCAGCACAGAGATATTTTCCTGAGCAATACATTTTCTTGCAATTTCTGATCTGAAATATATACTTGACATGTCCTAAACAGCATTTTTTTTTAATTCATGCAAAATCATACATGCAGTTTTAATAAACTCACATATATTGAGAGATTGCATGCATGGAATAACTAAACTTCCGTATAATTAATTTGTCACACCACATTGAGCATTTAACATAAACATCAAGGCAAAAAAAAAAAAAAGTGATTAAAATGCTAAATATGTAAAAGAAAGCATCTAAATTTTTGACCTGCATTCTTGATGATCATTAAAACAATATAATAGAATATCCTAAATATTATGGATGGGAATTAACAGAATTGTTAAAATAGATAGTTTATAAGTTAGATCAAATTAAATGTGCTTTAACAAACTTCAACATAAAAAAAAAGTTAGGCGAGAAAAACTGTATTTTCATTACTTAATGATGCAATAAAATAAGTAAGTCTTTCTTTCAAACTTATTTTGGGTTCGAGCCTCTCAGTTGTTCTAGACCATCATATGTGACTACGACACGTTCTGTAAATAGCATTGTCTGATAACAACCAAATTGTAGATTAAAAGCAACAGTGCATGCTTGAACAGACACACAGCTGAAGTGAGCTGTTAAACACTGCTGACTCAGTGTGATTGAGGGGTGTGTCGCTCTATGTGCCATAAGAAAAAAAAACAACAACTCAAATAATTCAAACTTTCACACACACATATTCAGCTAAGCTTAAACACAGTAAAGCACTTCCCTAAAGTCCTACATACAGCTGATCTATCTGTCCATCAGACGGTCATATTTCTCTTTCTGACAGACAGCGCGGTTTGGCTCGGCTCGGGTGATGGACATGAGGTCTCCGCTGATACTAGCAGGTAAAAAACATACAGCATCATCTAACCGTCTTAGACACTTTGACAAACTCTTGCGCTTTACTACATTAAATATGACGTTTATTTCAAGCCAGTTTTCACGGAAGAGCCAAATTTTCTTAACAAGTTTGTTCGTCTGGTTAACATACTGGCATTAAACAGTGATAAATATTGACAATTTTCCAAAAATAATCCAATTTCAGAGCAAACATCACAGTAAATATGTATTATATTATTTTGGTTAAGTCACATGCCATTGCTGTTACTCAGATTTGTATTACAGACATCTTGCATACATATATATTTATATGTGTGTGTGTGTGTGTGTGTGTGTGTGAGATGTTTTTAAAGGCGTGCAAAAACAACTTTCAGACAGCTGTGGTACTTGTACTAAGTGTAGTTACTGGGTGTGGCCGTCTCATTTGAATGGCAATAAAGCTAAAAATTAAAATATAATCTGAGGATTTTTAATCCAGAAATAATCATATTTATCTTTTTATGTTACAGTGTTGTTGGCTCTGATAAGGGACGGCAAGGGACAGACACCAACAGGTAAATACACACATTTCACTACACACACATCTACAGATTGTGTGCATGGCCAGATCAACTGAAATAGTAGATGTGGTGAAGATCAGCGAATAAAGATTGTCAGCTATACTTGATGAAGAATAAAAACATTTAACATCATATCAAATCTATTACAAACACAGCATTGAAAAAAAAAAAAAAAACAGTGGATATTTCCAGAACTTCAAAGCAGAACATCTGATATTTCTAAAGTCACATGTTTAAAATGTCTTGTGTATATGAAGTATACCTCACTTCCAGCCTGGTGTAAAGTAGTTCAGCCGTAGTTTCTCGAGCAGGGTGTGTCTGATAAAGATAGAACAGCCTGACTCCTCAAAATAATCTCGTCAAAGTCAGACGAGATGAATTTAAGATCTACAGATCCTTCTGAGGAATCTCAGCAGCTTGAGTTTATTTTCATCAAAATCCCATGATCACGTTTTACATTGATTTGACAGTCAAAAACTATACTGAACTCGACAGCAAAGCCACAGCCCTTAAATAATCACCAACGCATGCATTTACACAGAAGAAAGAAGAAAAACAACAGCTCAATTCATTCAAATTGAAATCAGAAAGAAGTCGAAATTTTGATTTTTTAAATAAATAAATAAATGTATAATTATGACTTGTTCAAAAAATGTTTTTACTGAATTGCTGAAACACATTTCTTGAAAGCATCTCTCATTTTCTCAAAACCTTAAAAACAAATCAAAACTATTTCACTTGTACTTAAAATCAAGCAGTGCTCTCAGATGACACACATGAGTCAGTAAAATAAACACTCAATAGACACAACAGAGAAATATGAAGAACACAGCATCCAGAACATTACAGAAAAAAAAATTCTATTGTATTGAGTAAACAATGCAATTCTGTTAAAATGTATATAGTAATTGCAACTGAGTGAGTTGAATATATTGTATGTACTGCAAGAATAATATTGTGTTGAATATTGATTAGTTCTGAGTGTTTATACATATTCAGCACTTAGATACTGCAAAAATACTGCAATACAACTGCAAAGGCCAAAAAGGTGAAATAAGACTGTGTAGCATGTTACACTACACTCAAATACTGTAAGTTATGCTATTGTAAAATCAGGGTCAATGAGAGATTCATTCTGTCTCAGCATCATGTCTTTGTGCTCGAGTCCAGCCAGAGGACTTTGTCCACATCACAAGTAAAGTAGTCTTTCTTACTAGACAAAGAGAAAACCCCTCTAAAAAGAGACTAACTGCCTGAACATGTTTAAGGTTTAGCAGAAAGAGTGCTTTATTCGACAAATTGGTTTAAGTGAGCACTTGGTTAAGAGATAGGGGTTTAGTGTTTTAGCAATTCAGAAAAACTGTAATAAATAAAGGCATTGATAAATACATACATACATTGAAAGAAAGAAAGAAAGAAAGAAAGAAAGAAAGAAAGAAAGAAAGAAAGAAAGAAAGAAAGAAAGAAAGAAAGAAAGTCCATTCTAGGATTCAAGCTTCTCTAAGTACTCCAGTTATCTTTGTAGAGCAAACAGCACTAAATCACAGGAGTTTTTAATTATTGTCAATCAATCGGTCATTTATATTTCATAAAAGTAGTCAGACAACCTAAGATCTGTCACTCATATGTCTGTTTTCTTTCCCTCAGTGTCTCTCCGACCGAAGTTCACACAGGTGTATGTTGGAGATGACGTCACTCTGATCTGTAACCGTGAAGGAGGGAGTAAACCAACAATATGGTATCGTGATGGAAAAGTACAAGAATCATATCAGGATTATACAATGCTGCTTACTGCAGTGACACTAGAAAACAATGGGTCGTATACATGTGAGCAGGACAGACAGAAAAGTGACCCGTTCACACTCACTGTACTGGGTATGAGCACCATCCTAAACATTCATGATCATCTGTTCTGTTCCTCCTGCGGTTTCTCATTATCTCTCTCTCTCTCTCTCTCTCTCGCTCTCTCTCTCTCTCTCTCTCTCTCTCCCTCTCTCTCTCTCTCTCTCTCTCAGAGCTGGAGCCTCACGCTCAGCTCTCTCCATCTGTAAAAGGTTCTGTGATGACCAAAGGAGATGGAAGAAACCTGGTGCTGCAGACAGATGATGATCTGAAGGACTGGTCTTGTTTTGTGTTAAGGGGAGTGAAGACCTTCGGTTTAGGAGTCAATGTTGATGAGAAGATGAAGAGAGCTGTTATATTTGCAGAATTTAAAGAGGCAGAAAGAGCCACTTTCTGGTGCAGGAACAGGAAAACACAACATCGAAGCAATGCAGTGACGCTGAAAATGACAGGTGACTTCCTACACCACTTCGTGTTCTGTTTCAGATCAACTGTGTGGAGTTTAAGGGATACACAATCATGTTGTGCCAAACCTGTATGACTTGCATTCTTCTGTGGAAGACAAAAAGAGATATTTTGAAAAATGTTTTGACTGTTTGTGTCCATCAAATGAAAGTTAATAGGGTCCAAAAAAGACTTGCATTACTATTTGAGCAGAGTGATCACGTCTTGAATTTGCAGTCCACTTATAAATTCTCTAGTTTGCAGACTGCATTCTTCCCCAGAAAACCTTTTCTTACAAGCTTTCTGTCAGCTAGTTCCTATCAGTCTGAAACATACAAAATCTTCAAAATCTCAAAAGGCTTTTAATAAACTGCCATGAGAATAAATTGGAGAGCAAATGGAAACAGCAGTGTCCTGCTTCTCAGATGTTTTACTGAAAAAATTAACCAAACCAAAAAAAAAACTCTTACATGTGTATCCTCTAAATTGTCTAAAGAGTTCTCAACAATGCCTCAAACTGTGCTCAAATGTATGAAGATAGCAAAAAGTCAAACGTCTTTAGATCAGTCTTTCTAGCTCTGTACTCTTACTGTTTGGCAACATGTGTCTCAAAGATTATTGTTGATCATTAAAAGATTGCCTTATATCACTCTTTTCCTTTTCCTATGTTGACATTGTTTAATGAACCCATTTTAGTTAAATATGCAATACATTTACATTTAATCATTTAGCAGACGCTTTTATCAAAAGTGACTTACAAATGAGAACAATAGAAGCAGTCAGGTCAACATGAGAACAACAACAGAATACAAGTGCCATGACAAGTCTCAGTTAGTCTAGTATAGAACGCATAGCCAGGTATTTATTTTTTTTTTTTTATAAATGAAAAGACAAGAAAAGGAAAAGTGCTGGTGTTAGTAGGTTAAGTGCAGGCAAAAAATATGAGTCTTTAGATGTTTCTTGAAAATGAGTAAAGACTCAGCTGTACGAATTGAGATTGGGAGGTCATTCCACCAGCTGGGCACAGTCCAGGAAAAGGTGTGAGTGATTTTGAACTTCTTTGGGATGGCACCACAAGCGTCGTTCACTTACAGAGCGCAAACTTCTGGAGGGCACATAGGATTTAACCAGTGAGTTTAGGTATGTTGGTTCTGTGCCAGTGGTCGTCTTGTAGGCTAGCATCAGTACCTTGAATTTGATGCGAGCAGCTACTGATAGCCAGTGTAACCTGATGAGGAGAGGAGTAACATGAGCTTTTTTTGGCTCATTGATGACAACCCTCGCTGCTGCATTCTGGATCAATTGCAGAGGCTTGCAGGACCGGGTCGTTGTAACAATGTGGTATGTGAAGCTTAACTGATGATCCATCACAACTCTTAGGTTTCTGGCTGTCCTCGAAGGAGTAATGGTTGACGAGCCCAGCTGTATAGAGAAGTTGTGATGAATCAATGGGTTAGCTGGAATCACCAGGAGTTCTGTCTTAGTAAGGTTGAGCTGAAGGTGATGGTCATTCATCTAGCTAAAAATGTCACTCGGGCTGAAATGCGAGCAGCTACCGTCAGGTCATCTGGCTGGAATGAGAAGTAGAGTTGGGTGTCATCAGCGTAGCAGTGATAAGAAAAGCCATGGTTCTGGATGACAGATCCTAATGATGTCATGTAGATGGAGAAGAGAAGTGGTCCAAGTACTGAGCCTTGAGGAACCCCAGTAGCAAGGTGGTGTGACTTTGAAACATCACCCCTCCAAGACACACTGAAGGATCTATCAGAGAGGTAGGACTTAACCCACAGGAGTGTGGTTCCAGAGATGCCCATTTTTCTGAGGGTGGACAGCAGAACCTGGTGATTAACAGTGTCAAACACAGCAGACAGGTCCAGTAAGATGAGTACTGAGGATTTTGAAGCTTTTGAAGCTTTTGAAGCTTTTGAAGCTTTTGAAGATTTTGAAGCAATAGCCAACAGTAACTTGAAGATTTGCTATTTGATTGCACGAGGGCCATTCTCACTCTACGGAACATTTGATTGGACACCTGCAAGTGCAGCTTGATGTAACCAAGATTTTGGTCTGTCTTTCCACAATCTGATTTCAATTTTTAATCTGTATACCTTCTAAATGTGTATCTGGTTTAACTTGAACTGGCACATAAATTAATTAAAAGCAAATAGACATGAATTAAAAGCCACAAAACTCACATCATTATTTGACGGGATATTTTACATTTAAATGAAACAGTAGATGTGCAGGACGTTCAGTCTGACCTGTGTTTGGTGTGTTTCTCAGAGCTCATGGTGATGTTGGTTCCTCCGGCCGTTCCTGTCCTGCAGGGGGACCCTGTGGCTCTCAGGTGTGTAGTCTGGGGTGGACCGAAACTAGAAAAGGTCGTCTTCTATAAGAATCAAACAGAAATCTTCAGCTCATCTAAAGGCACATACGACATCAAAAACGCCACACACGATGATAACGGCAAATACAGCTGCCACGCCACCTACAGGTACACACACATCAGTGCAGGAGCTGCTAGGAAGGAAGGAGATTCTGATGCCCAGGAGTTAAAAGTTATAGGTAAACATAACAAAACCTGCATTACATCACCCTTTCATTTATACAGAACCACTAATACTGCATGTGCTAACGGTGTTTTAACGGTGTTGTAATACATAAATATATGACAATTTATTCTAGCACTAAATATGTATAGACACAATTTTCCTTTTAAGTTTGCAGTACAAACTGAGATAATATATATATACACACACACACACACACACTAAAAATTAAAAGTATATAATATTTACTTCTTACAGCTAAAGTAGGTTAATAATAATAAATAAAACATTTATTAAAATAAAATAAATATGAATAAAATAAAATAAAAATAACTCATCGCATATTTCTTTGTTTTCACTGGCTGCATGCAAAAACAAGCAAGTATGCCATATGAGAAATTGACTTTTGAAATGAAAGTGTCAGAACTAATGACTTAAAAGCTTGCAAGTAAGAATGAATCACTCATCAATTTTATTTGGCCTAACAAGTAACTAACTAAATCTGTCAGACTTTAGTACGGTTACATTTTTGCACCTGGGGCCCGTTCTTCGTACGTCGCTCACCTGGATTTGATTGTTGACGATTTGGCGTGATCTTGGATCATTTGGTTCTTCGAAGCTAATCCCGGAGCTGCTGTCATAGCAACAGGTCCATAAGCTTAAACCTGCTCGGGAGCAGGTTTATTTCATGTAAACAGGATTAGATCGCTTCTTTTCAACCAGAACTGATACTCAAAATATGTCTGCTACCACCGCTACTTTATTACAAGAGTATTGTACTGATCCAGGGACAATAATTTAAAATAATAATCATTTAAAAAAAAAAAAATTAAATAATATAAAAATGCTGTGTAGTCCATAACTATAGACAGCCAGTTTTACTCAATGAAATATTTATTTGTCAATTATTACTTCATAATTGTATTAGAGTCTTACACACATGTTATACAGATAATAGAGTCGTGCATTATTTTGAGTGATGACTGCTATTATAAGAGTGGCTTGATGGAGCGCAGGAGATGCAGATAACATGATATTGACCCTTAAGAAACTTTCATTAATGCCGTCACGTAACAAATCTGTCCAAATATAAAATGAAATTAATAGATAATTTCTACATTTAAATAAAAATGTAAAGACTGCACAACTATTATAAATTGCGAATGTAAATAATTGGGTATCGTGAAAAAAATTCTAATAAAATAAAAACATATATCTATTATCTGTTTCATGCATCTATTATAACATTTATGTAGTTTTGTTTGCTTGGCTGTTTCCTTATAAAAGTCCAGAAATTTGTCAAGTTTTTCGTCGGGTGTCCGTTTAAATTATATGACGTCATTACATTGCCGTCTTGCCACCAGCCAATCGCTGCACTGCTGATCATGGTTTCGAGTATCGATACATATCCCCTTTTAAGCCAACACATGAACGTGCAATTATCTCAGATAACTCAATCCAGCGATACTAATCATACACAACAGGTGTGTTCGAAGAACCCAATTAGCCGGATCAGGATTAGCACGTTGATATCATCTTGGATGTGTCATTTGATCTCGGATATAATAAGCGACGTACGAAGAACGGGCCCCAGGTCTAATCAGGTTGTCCACTAATAAGTTATTTAACCCATGTTCACAAAAACATCTGATTGTAATTGTGTAATAAATAGAATAATTTGTAATTTTCATTAAATGTGCATTGTGCCAACAAATCAAATCACCCATTTATACATGGTAAAACCAAAAGCTGTCTATAATTAATGGGGGGAGGGGGGGGGGGGGGTAAGAAAAAGGTACTATGTAAATACCATTTTATATGCAAACTTTATTCATCTGAAATCCTCAGTGCACCACAGCACAGTTTTGTCTGTGTTTTACAGGTGGACCTGCTACTGCAGTTATTTCAGGGTCTGCTGAGAGTCTGAAGTGTTCCTGTCCTCGCTGTCCTAAAATCTGCACGTCCTGCCACTGGTATCACACACTCTCTAATGACCAACAGTCACACACAAGACTATCTGAAAATGATACGTCCATTACAGTGAAGAAAGAAGGATTGTACAGCTGCCGGATGTACTGTGAGGAAGGTCTCTCCCGTTTAAGCGTTGGTTACAGCTACGAAGGTACTCATAAACTGATTTTGTTTTGATATTATTTTAATTTTAATTTTAGTTAAGGTTTTCGTAATTTTTTTGTAAAATGTATTAAGTTCTTTGGTTATCAGCAGAAGAAGTGCTTCTCAAAGTGTCTGTGACACCCTTGTGTTTTCATGCCAAAACACAAGCACATGACGAACATTTTCCGTGCACAATCATGTCGAGTGTAGCAATGTGTAAATGCACTAGTCATTTTGTTTTCTCACTTGGCGACTGTGCACGCATACGACTTCTCATTTTTATTTTTAAAATGAATTTGCATCTTCTCTCTTTCTCTCAGCACCACCACAGACTGTAAACGTGATGCCCATCATGATAGCGGTGATTCTGATTGTTCTCGGGCTGTTGATCGTCTTGCTGATCGCGCTGAAGCGCAGAAGTGGAGGAAGCGACGTCCAGGCGAGCAAACGGGATAAAGACAAGACGACAGGTGGAGAATATGAGCAAATCCAACTCAAGGACAAGGATCAGGCGGTTTATCACACGCTGGGCGAGAGCACGGGCAAGGAACAAGTCAAAGACGAGGCCGAGGGGGGTTATGAAGCCCTACAGAAGAAGCAAGAGGAGGGGGTGTACCACACACTGGGACAAGGAGAGGGTCAGGGTGAAGGTCAAGGTGGGTACGAGGCGCTCAAGAACGTCAAAGCCGAAGTCTACCAAACACTGAGTACAGATGACACGAAAAAACCAGAAAAAGAAGCCGAGGAAGGGTACGAGCAACCTTCTCAGAAAAACAAAGATTATGAGACCGTGACAGTGGAGGAAAATCCATACGAAGAAGTGAAGAAACAAATGGACAAAGAGAAGAATGAAGAAACTCAATAGTCAATGGCGATGCCTGCATTCTTGCGTTAATGTATTAAATATAATGCATTAAGGGCATATTTGGTACTCCACCCAAAAAAGAGAAATCATTTTCACGTGCATAGACACATGCACACACATATACATACTTACATATATGATCTTGATATTTTAACCTGCAACTACTTCAAAATCCCCCTCAAAAGTTTCAGGAGACCCAATTTCTCACTGAAGCATTTCCATAAATAACTGGTGAAGAAACAGGCTAACAAACTTTAACTTTAAATTATTAAAAATATATATATATTAGTCTCAGTTTGCACAAATAAAGTAGTAAACAATATTACAGTTAGCATAAACAGATTCACACATTTATGAGAATTCAGATACATAGTTCTATACATAGGACAAAGATGAGAATTTATTTTCTTTTTTTTTTTAAGTTTAACGCAATAGCACAGATTTACAGCACATATATATCACACATAAATAAGCATCAAGCATACTCAGCATATACAGTAGTTTAACATTTGCAACTGCATTTGTACAGAATCAATTGTGAATGTCTGTGAATTTATAGTCATTCAGATTATGCTCTCTTATAGATAAGTAATATTTCTCAGCTTCTGTCACTCATATTCAACAGTAAATGAATTTGCACTGTAGCCTGTTTGCACTTTTTCAATGTTTCATCATGTTTATTTTCAGATTGCAATTTTAGTTCATGCACATTGTTGTTTTTATGACGCATTTTAGACTTAAAGCATTTTCAGCTTTATTATTCGAGGTTGTATATCAAATAGAGCACAGCTGTAAAACTGAATGCAATATGCAATATTACATTTATACTGCAATGCAACTGTAGTTCAGTCTTTCTAAAGGGTGTCCATCATCAAACCCAGTCGTGTTGAGGTTCACCACAAGAGCTCAATCCAGGAATAATTTAGTTTCCTCGTTACACACACTGGTTTGTCATCACATGTTTTATTCCTGTTCCTCATAAAAATACTTGTGTAATCCTGAGTGTCAAAATAAATTTATTATAAATGAAGCCTTGGTCTCTTGTAACCTGACACAGATTAATTTTTTTTATATATTTTTATTGATTGATTGATTGATTGATTTAAAGCTTTGCATGCACTGATTTTTGTAAATGAGATGTACATCTGGCTTTTTAGAAAACAGTTGCAGAAGGGCAGAGGTGAAGCAGAAAGAAATCTGGAGTAAAGTCAAATGTAGATTTAGAGTATAAATAAAGCATTAAAATATGTGACCCTGGACCACGAAACCAAAAAAAAAAAAAAAAAGTATTAAGTCTCTGGGGTATATTTGTATCAATAGCCCAAAATACACTGGATGGGTCAGAATTGTCGATTTTTCTTTCATGCAAAAAAAATCATTAGGATATTAAGAAAAAGTTCATATTTCATGATTAAGAAAATTAGCAAAAAACTGTGAAACGAGTTCATTTTTGTGCTGCGCGAAATGAACCCAGACGGAGAAGAGCGGCATTTTTTTTTTTTTTTTTACAAAAGAACAAGGATTTTTTTTTTTTTTTTTTTTTTTTTTTTTTTTTTGTGAATATACACAAATAAAGGCAAACCTTTTAAACTCGGACTATCTTTCTAAAAGGAGTCATAAAAAAACTCAAGTGATTCCACAGGGCAACATGTGCACACCTTGAAAATACAGCCTGTTTGTTATCATAATAAATACAGTCAGTCAATAAAGGCTGTCTGTCTGAGTGCGCATGTGCGGTGAGAGTCGAATGCACCAATGAAACCGAGAAAAAACAAACAGGCACTTTATTGCTGCAACATCAGGCAATTTGATCTTAATCCGGCCCCACATATGGTCACAATCAAAGTTCCATTGTGTTCAGAGAAAACAGTTAGAAAACTGTTTCACAATTGTATATTGTAAACATCTCTTTTATTCAGTTTTTTGTTGCTGCATGTGTTATAAAGTCACATGTTGTAAAGGTTTATCTCTTATCGATAGCTTTTTTTTTCCCATCAAAGTATGAATTTTAATCATAGCCTGGGCTATATGTTTTTGTTAAATATGTTGTTAATATATGTTTGTTTGATAATTTGTTAACAAACAAACAAAAAAGATACATAAATGTTTTATAATTTCTAATTAAGATGCAGGATCGTTTTTGATAAATCACAGATGACCCACTTTACCTGAAACGACATTTGTCTGCATGAAGTAAACGAAGGTAACAAAGAAAAGGCAAAAGAAGAAAAGAGTCTGTTTGGCCTTCACTTCAAGGCATGGGAAGTTTGCCTCATTACGAAATCGGGATTCAGATTGCATAATTTCTTTGTTTGCTCTCTGTTTTTTTATAAGACGCTTTCTTTAACAATTTCCCCAAGTGCGACGTGTTGGATTCGTCTCGCGATCAAGGTATGAAAGCGGTCCTTTTTTGATTTTGCATGTTTGCATTTGTAATCCTGACAGAAATATAACTGTTGAAGCATCAAATGGACAGCAGAAAATGATGCTTAACCCTTTTTAAAACAAGTAAGATTTGTTAATATTACAAACATTTGTGGGGAAACACAGGACCTGTAGTAAAAGTTAACAAAAGCAAGTTTAGCTCTTTGAGTTTGATATTTTCTCAAATGCATAATAAAATGAAGATATTTTTAAATATGATTCAGGTGTCTCAAATTTTATGTAACAAAAGTGAGAGAAGTATACAACATAATGTCAAAAGAAACTTTAAAGAAACATGCACATCTGTCATATTTCAGCGCGCGACTCAGATCTGCTGATGATGAACATGAGGTCTCTGCTGACACTTCCAGGTAAAACATTTGACATGCATTTGATTACTGGTCTAGAAGTAGTGTAGAATTATACTCTTCAGAATACTAGTTTATAAAATCAAATCAAATTCCCAGATTATTTAACTTAGGTCTTTGTTCTGGTCGTGTTTTAAAGATCTACTTAAGTGCATTGAAACTCGCAGCGTTATTCTTTGTGTTGGTGTAATTTAAGCCGAAACGGGAAGACATGGAGAGGACAATCTAAAACACTTAACGTGAAAACTTCCACAGATAAAGTGTCTAATATTACGTTATGCGTTTTAGCATTGTCTATTTGGATCAGTCCAATAGCATTTCGTTTATATCACAGTTCGTTTTTTTCAGTTATATAATCAAGGAGAGTTAAACAAACAGCCCCCCTCCCCTCGTCCTTTTCTTTCTTTTTTTCTGTATTTACTAAAGCTTTAGATTCTTAATCTAGAAATCAAATCCAAATCTGATTGATCTTTTTATGCCACAGTGTTTTTGGCTCTCATAAGGGGGACCAAGGGACAGAACCCAACAGGTAAACACATAAACATGTTTTATAACACAGACCACACCATGTGTTAAACAGATGTTTTCTGACTGATCGTCAAAACAACAAAAGATTGTATAAATCTATTCGAGCACTGAGTAAATTCAAGTGCACATCTTTAATCATTTATAAGGTGTGTGTAGGTTACAAAGACATCATCACACAAAGAGCATCCTGAAGTCATGAAAAGCATTTATTATTTATGTATTTATTTATTTAATGCATGGTTGAATGCATGCAGCAAAGCATGCACTGTATCCATTCCAGGAAGTAAACTTATTTTTTTTTGCAGAGTAGACAGCATTAAATCATTGTGTTCAATTACTGCCAATCAATCAAATTTTATAACAGTATAGTAGTCATCTAACCTGCTGTTAGCGAATACGCTTCTCTCATACGTCTGTTTTCTTTCTCTCAGTGTTACTCCGGCCGAACTTCCCTCAGGTGTATGTTGGAGATGACGTCACTCTGATCTGTAACCGGGAAGGAGGGAGTAAACCAACAATATGGTATCGTGATGGAAAAGTACAAGAATCATATCAGGATTATACAATGCTGCTTACTGCAGTGACACCAGAAAACAACGGGTCGTATAAATGTGTGCAGGACAATCAGAAAAGTGACCCGTTCACACTCACTGTACTGGGTATGAACACCATCCTAAACATTCATGATCATCTGTTCTGTTCCTCCTGCGGTTTCTCATGATCTCTCTCTCTCTCTCTCTCTCTCTCTCTCTCTCCCTCTCTCCCTCTCTCTCCCTCTCTCTCTCTCTCTCTCTCTCTCTCTCAGAGCTGGAGCCTCACGCTCAGCTCTCTCCATCTGTAGAAGGTGCTGTGATGACCAAAGGAGATGGAAGAAACCTGGTGCTGCAGGTGGATGATGATCTGAAGGACTGGGCTTGTTATGTGTTGAGAGGAGTGAGAACCTTCAGTTTAGGACTCGATATTAATAAGAAGATGAAGAGAGCTGTTATATTTGCAGAATTAAAGGAGGCAGAAAGAGCCACTTTCTGGTGCAGGAACAGGAAAACACAACATCGAAGCAATGCAGTGACGCTGAAAATGACAGGTGACTCCTAACTCCACTTCCTGTTCTGTTTCAGATCACCTGTGTGGAGTTAAAGGGGTTAACTCTGCTAAAAGTTTGGACGTTCAGTCTGACCTGTGTTTGGTGTGTTTCTCAGAGCTCATGGTGATGTTGGTTCCTCCGGCCGTTCCTGTCCTGCAGGGGGAGCCTGTGGCTCTCAGGTGTGTAGTCTGGGGTGGACCGAAACTAGAAAAGGCCGTCTTCTATAAGAATCAAAAAGAAATCTTCAGGTCACCTGAAGGCACATACGACATCAACAACGCCACACAAGATGATAACGGCAAATACAGCTGCCACGCCACCTACAGGTACACACACATCAGTGCAGGAGCTGCTAGGAAGGAAGGAGATTCTGATCTCCAGGAGTTAAAAGTTATAGGTAAACATAATAAAACCTGCATTACATCACCCTTTCATTTATACAGAACCACTAATACTGCATGTACTAACAAAAAAGTACCAGAAAGTATGTTCTTAAAATATCATGCAGTACTATGTGTAACAATATGATAATAAATGAATAATAATGAATACTAATAATAATGTACATTTGAAAGCTATCCAAAATAAAATGTACAAATTAACCCATAACATAAACCTCTTCCATTGTTGATATGTGTATAGTGCACGCAGTATAGTGAATGTTTTGTTTACTGCCTAATTCGGACCAGTTTAAACCAGTACAAGATACTTTATTCATCTGAAATCCTCAGTGCACCACAGTTTTGTCTGTGTTTTACAGGTGGACCTGCTGCTGCAGTTATTTCAGGGTCTGCAAAGAGTCTGCAGTGTTCCTGTCCTCGCTGTCCTAAAATCTGCACGTCCTGCCACTGGTATCACACACTCTCTAATGACCAACAGTCACACAGAAGACTACCTGAAAATGGCATGTCTGTTACTCCTGAGGAAGAAGGAGAGTACAGCTGTCGGATGGACTGTGGGAATGGTTTCTCCCGTTTCAGCGATAGTTACAGCTACAAAGGTACTCAGACTCATTCAGGTTGACTGTACTGATTTATAAATGCACAAACTCTCTCTTTCAATTCTCAGTTCATGATTGCGCAAGCACGTCTCATTTATATTTATCATGAAAATCTCTTTCTCTCAGCACAACCGGCGGAGTTTGGAGGCCTGCTGTACATACTGGTCGGGGGGGCAGCACTCATTATTCTCCTGTGTGGGACTGTGTGGATGCTGAAGCGCAGAAAACAAGGAGGAAGTGATATACAAGAGAGTAAACAGGGTAAAGATAAGGACATGCTGATAAGTTTAAACTTTGAGCAAAGGGAGCAATGTTAAGGCTTAGACAGTGGAGGAAAATCAGTATGAAGAACTGAAGGCTGAGAAACAGGAGACAAATGAGACGAGCAAAGAGAAAGAATGAAGAATAACCATATACATGTCAACCAATAGTCAAATAGCTGTTTTAGCCATTAAAAGCAATGCCGCCTTTCTATAAACTCGGCATTCACTAACAGTAGTTTAATTCCAGCTATCATTACTGTATTTAAAGTTATAGTGATAATATCAAATAATGTTTAATGTGTCAAAGAAGCATCACCATTGGGATGTGTGAGGATGCTTTAAAGAAATAGTTCACTCAGTTAACCTTCAAGTCATCTAAGATGCAAACATGTTTGATTTTCTCAAATATTTGGAGAAATGTAGCATAGCATCACTTGCTCATCAATGGTTACACATTTACACTATCAAATGATCAACGTTGAGTTTTTCTGTGAGGCTGAAGAGCGCTGACACCACTAAACAACATTAGTACTGACGTTTCTACTATTTCTCAGCTATAGTGACTCATTCAGCTGTAAATGCCTGTGCACTATAGTCTATTCACACTATTTCATCATTTTATGCTTTTTTATTTTTATCACATTTTAATTCTAGTGTTTTTATGTGACAGTGTTGTTTATAAAGTACTTTGAGAACTTGTCCTGATTATAAAAGCAATGCATATTCAGCTTTTTTAATTGAGGATGTGTATCAGATAGAACACAGCTGTGTATCTGAAGGAAATATATCTCAGTGCAGCTGTAGTTCAGTCTTTCTCCACTAAAGGACAAACCAGTGTCTGACCCAGTCATGTCGAGGTTCACCACAAGAGGTCACTGCAGGATTGATTTGCTTTTCTGCTTACACACTGGTTAGTGGTTTTGTCACTTAATCTGTTTATTCTACTTCCTTGTATCGCATCTTGTGTATTTCACATTAAATAGTGAATAAATTGGGTTATAGTCTGTTTCCTCTGGTGTAACCAAAACGTATTAATCGCTTTTTTTTTGACTGTGTCAGTACTTTTAGTTTTACCATCATTTATGGATCACAGAAACAAGATTCTAACTACACTATGATGCATTATCATCACAATAATACAATATAGATTATAAATGCATATCTCAAATGTAGCTTAAGACAGGATTTCATCATCATCTTATCTTATTCAGAGAGATAACCATTGAAATATCAAGTCATTTCAATGAGATCTGCTTCTTCTTGATTGATATTCAAGGAACCGTTCACCCAAATAAAAAATAATAATAAATGACAAATTTACTGATGCAAGAAAATTCTTTATAATAAGGTTTAGTACATATATTTTCATTTATTAAAATTATATATTAATATATTAAAATACAATAAAAAGAATACTGCTATGAACTTTCTTCGTGCAAAATTTAATTTCAGATCATTTTTGGTTAATTACGGGGAAGGAATTGACATTTTTGTCATGAGATCCACCCTTTTATCCAAAGTGCCACAGATACTTATACAGAATGAATAATGAAGTATAATAATAGAACAAAGTATGTCAGTGCTTCTATAAGCTCATCCAAATAGTTGATATTGCTCTTTAAATGTGTATTTATTTATGAGATTCTCCCGGAAAATGGACCAATACTACACACACCTCACAGTATCGGCACGACACGAGATCAACTCCATAAATCTGCTTTTGTTTTCTTTTTCAATTGGAATTATACTTTAGTAGGAGTAAAATTATTTTTGGTAAGTTCAAACATTCGTTTCCATGCACTCAAAACAGACACATACACACTCCGACACACACTTCAGATAATGATTTGAGGTTAATTATGTAATTTTTTCTAGTTTGGGTCAGAACCACTTCTTCCATCCCAGTCAGTTTGTGTAGGGGAGGAATATTCAGTCCTTGTTTCCCCCGTCCTGTTCCCATCCAGCTTTACTCTTGATCTCTGAGCCTCACAATCATTGGCTCATTGCCCTCTTCTCCATACAGGAAGCTGTTCGTTCCCACAGGTTGGACGTATTCCTCCGTTTTGTCCCAGTCTGAGGCCCAGCTTCCACCAGCTCCGCCCCCTCCAGGCCCCGCCCCATTGGGGTCACCTGATTGGATGGTTGCTCCGTAGCCGCCGCCCACTGAGTGGTACAGCTCTTCCGTTTCATTCGCCAGCTCGTCTTCTCCTAAAATCCCACATTTCTCCTCGCTCATGTTCTCTGGCTCCGCCCACGACTGCTTCTCACCGGACGCAAAGATACCTGAATGTAAAGAAATAGTCCGAGATTTACAGCATCATTCATTCATTCCTCACAAAAGCAGTCGAGAAATGTGTTTTAGTCCAGCCCCAGAAAACTCGGTTATTAAAAAGTTTATTTTTATGATATTTTTTCATTTCACAATTTTTTATCCAGTGTTGTTTCTGTACTAATTAGTTTTTATTTTTACATTTATATACATTTTGAAGTCTATAGAGTTTTTATTAATTGTATTATTAGTTTATTTATCATTAAAAACAAGGAATTCAATAAGATAAACAAAAATAATGACAGGATGATTTTCATAAATGAAACATAAATGTGAAAAAAATGTTATGATGCAAAAAATAATAATAACTAATTCAATTATACAATTAAAATAATAAAATAAAATACTTAATATATACACAAAATGTTCTAAAAGTTTTTAAATATTATTTTAAAACATTTTAATTATTATTAACATGAATTATTATTAATCAATATATATTTTCTTTATGCAAAAAAATAAGGTTTAGGATTTTATTTATTTATTTTGGGAGGCAATTTCATCATCATGCATGTAATCTACATATAACATAAGCACAATCAGAGATGGATGGAAGGAAATGGACAGAAATATTCACCGTAGAAGATAACTCCACCATAATGAACAAGTGATGCAATGAGAAACACGTACTGCCAATCCTCCCGCGTCTACAGAGAGAAACACACAGGATCAAAATGTGTGTGTATAGATATATGTATATTCATCAAAGCTTACATACGTGACTTTTCAGATAATGTAAATATGTATAAGATTAAGCTTGAACTAAAGGCACTTTTGCATGAAGGAAATGTAATGCCCAGGAAAAGAAAAGGAGAAAAGGAGCTGTAATATAATGACAGGGAAGCAGAGATGTGTGAAAACGACACATGATCTCTGAAGATGTTATAACCAGCTGTAATCAAGCACAACAAACCTTGTTCCGGGTCATGGCACCAACGATCAGAGGACACACCATGCCAGAGAGCGTCCCGACGCCGTTAGAGATGCCCATCAGGATACTGGCGTAACGTGGAGCGATGTCCAGGTGATTGACATTGAACCCTGGACGTTTGGAGACGAAAAAAAAAAAAAAAAAAAGAAGTTAATGAAAGAAGTCTCTTCTGCTCACCAAGGCTGCATTTATTTGATCAAAAATACAGTAAAAGATGTAAAAATGTGAAATATCATTACAACATAAAATAACAGTTTTCTATGTGAATTCTGTGTTTTAAAGTATGTGATGAATTTAAATATAAAAAAAAAAACGCAAACGAGCATAACAAACAAATTTAACCCCGTAACCATCACCGTCCCACCTGTGGGACGCTTGGCACTCTTTTATGTTGTTGTCTTTTTCTCTATAAAATCTTTTAGTAATCATCATAAATCATATATCATTTGAAAGCTTAGAAGCCCAAGATTCATCATGTGAAAACCATTTTGAAATCGGACATTGCTTTATCATGGAAATTGTACTTTAAAATCTAATGGCTGTCACCTCCCCCTAGTGTCATAAAACATAATGCTATACGGTCTTCTAGAACCAAAACTTTTTATAATCTTGGCAGCAAACATATCATTGGAAAGGTCTGAGTCTCAGGATGTCATATTTGGTGGTTATTTTGGAAATTCACAGAGAAATATAGAGAAACATTCATTAAGCAAAATTCAAAATAGTTTTGATGACTCCCAGTGGCTGTGTGTGGTATGACGCCCTAAATAAAATAAAATCACAGGAACCTCAATTTTTTTCATATCAACTTATAACTTATTTAGACAAGAGGCTTTAAAATGAATGTATAAAAATGAAATAACTATTAACAAACTCAAAATATTAACACATAGCAAGTAAATAACACTGTTTGTAACATTAGTCTTCCCTCTAGCCCCAGACTACTTCTTTCTTTTTTATACCTGAGATGGCAAAACCACTAAATCCGACAGCAAGGACCAGAAAGGAGATGGCGACGCCCTTACTGTGAGAGAAACCCACCACTAGAAGAAACGTGGCCTCCATCCCGAAACCTGAACACACACAGATCATGTGACGCCTCGTCGGCCAATCAGCAGCTCCGGATTACGAGCTGAGCGTCTAGAAACAGGCTTTACCTCCACAGTTCATGAGTTTCCTGACGTTTGTGGTGGTCATGATGTTGTGACTCCTCAGATAGTCGGCCAGCTGTCCTCCGATCGGCACGATGATGGTCATCACCAGATGAGGAAGAGCCGAGAGGATTCCCACCTGAAGAGACACAGAGGTGTTTTAATCGTCTCTAATATTTCTCCTAAAAATCAGTCACTAGTCATCATCCAGTGAGTATAAAGCTAAAAATTATATTTTTGTTAAGAACACTGAATAACCAACATTGACTAATCAAATATTAATGCATCTTAATGTTAAATATTAATAATAATACTATTATTCAATGTCCATAATAATAAGTAGTAGTTGTAGTATTAACATTATTATTATTGTTATTGATATAATTGTTATGATAAACAATAACAACAAACATCATTATTATTATATGTGACGAACATTCAACAACTAACACTAATTCATCAAATTATTATTATTATTATTATTATTATTATTATTATTATTATTATTATTATCATTATCATTATTACACTTTCACACACACATTTTACATGAATGCACGTAAACTGCGTTTAAAATATGTTTTAATAAAATATTAAATAAATAATATAATAATAAAATAAAACAACAACAGTAATTTATTATTATTATTATTATTTTTACAAACGCTGACTATTTAAAATAATATTAATATGTATTATAATTAGATTATTCAGTGTTCACAATAATATTAAAACACTGACTATTCAAAATATTTTTCTTTTTATTATTTTTAGCACTTAATAACAACACTAACTAATCAAAATATTATTATTAACACTCAATAATGAACACTGACTAATTAAAATTATTATTATTGAGAACTATTGATTGCAAAGCACAGTTTGAGATATTATCAAGACCTCTTCTGAAACTCAGAGGAGTCTTTTATTTAGGAGATGCAAGGTCTGTATATGACATAAACATTGGATCTGTAAAAGAGACATTCAGATGTTCTCTCTCACCTTGCTGATCTCAAACTTAAACACCTCCTCGAAATACGCCGGCTGACTGATGAGCAGCAGGTAAAACGTCCAGCTCCTGCAGAAATTGGCCACGATGATGGCGTAGACGGGCATGGATGTGAAGAACTGACGCCAAGGAGTGTTGAACTTCTGCATGAGAGGAGAAGAGAGCGGAGAGAGAGAGATGTTTCTAGCATCATTATATAAACCATACATTCATACCGTCAGCGGGTTCATCAGTCCGGCAGATTCTCCGATGGCATCTTCGATGTATTTCCTCTCCTCCGGGGTGATGGTGGGATGAGCCGCCGGACTCTCATACGACACCAGGATCCAGAACAAATACCAGCAGACTCCAAAACTTCCTTCAGCCAGAGAGAAGCCAAGAAACTAAGTGATCTGAACATCACGAACAGATGAGATGAGCGTCATGCATGGTTCATTAGTCTGAGCGTGTGCTGGTCTTCCTCACCGTACACGTAGAAGACCGAGGACCAGCCTGAGTACTGCACCAGAACTCCAGCTAACGGCATCGCTATCACAGCTCCTGCGTACGAGCCTGACACACACACGCAACATCACACACACGCAACATCAACGCATGGAAGATACTACACCTACAATATTTATAAAAAACAAATAGATAATACAATATAAAAAATATTATCATTATCACAAACACTGATAATAATAATAATAATAATAATAATAATAGTAATAGAACAATAATAATATCATTATGTAATAATAATAAAATATATATTATTTTTATTAACAATAAATAAGAACAGTGACTTATCCAAATTAGACAACAATAATAATAATAATAATAACACTGAATAATTATTAACAATAAATAAGAACAGTGACTTATCCAAATTAGACAACAACAACAACAATAAAATAATAATAATAATAATAATAATTATTATTATTATTATTATTATTAATAATAACAACACTGAATAATTATTAAAAATAAATAAGAACAGTGACTTATCCAAATTAGACAACAACAATAACATAAACAACAACAATAATAATAATACTACTTAATTATTATGAATTATAATAATAATAAACATAATAAAACTGAATAAGAACAGTGACTTATACCAATTAGACACCAACAATAATAATAATAAAAAAAAAATAATAATAATAATAATAATAATTATTATTATTATTATTATTATTATTATTATTATTATTATTATTATTATTGTTGTTGTTGTTGTTTTTGTCTAATTTGGATAATTCACTGTTGTTATTCAGTGTTATTAATAATAATAAGATTATTATTATTATTATTATTATTATTATTATTATTATTATTATTATTATTATTATATTGTAATAATAATAATAATTGTAATTATATTATATTACAATATATTATTTTGTGTTCATAATAATAATAATAAAATAATTATTATTATTATTAACACTGAATAACTGACAACAACAACAACAACAACAATAATTGTAGATTATTCTGTGTTCATAAAACATAATAATAATAATAATAATAATTATTATTATTATTATTATTATTATTATTATTATTATTATCATCATGAACATTCAACAAACATATCAAAGTAAAACCCAGAGCAATATTTAAAATGATATTTACTGACAGTTTTACGCAGATATTAAAGCTCACCACAGAACGCTGTTGTGGCCAATCGGCTTCTCTCGAGGGGCGGGGCCCATTTGGCCCAGATCCCGTGGCATGCTGGGTAAGATACGCCCTGGGCAGCAATGACAACGACAGCAGATGAAGTCATAGATATAATCAGAGCACTACTGTATCAGACAATGACTCGGACTTCAGTCTCCACGCCACAACTGAACTAGAAGACTTTCTGCAATAGAGCTAGTATTCATTTATTTACCTCCACCAGTCCCTGTAGTATCCTGATAAAAATCACACAGCCGAAGTTTATCCGTGCTGCTGTGGGAATCATCATATTTAAGACAGACGTGGCCACGACAGCGAAACCAAAAACCCTGTGAAACAGAGAGACGTGTGCTGTGTGAAGAGTGTTTTATTCTTCTGTACATCTGCGTTCAGGACTGACCTGTTAGCAGCGAATTTCTGACAGATGAATCCTCCAGGAATCTGAGTGACTATATATCCCCAAAAAAACGAGCCATGGATCATTCCTACAGTCTCTGGGTCCCAGGTGAACTGAGCTTTCTGAAACACAGAAACTTTTTTTTTTAATGAAAAATTAAAAGACAGAAAAATAATAATAATGCATTAAAAAAAAAAACTGAAAAAAAACTTAAAATATAATTGCATGCATTGCCTCAAATATGCTTAAATTGTAATATGTTGCTTTTATTAACAAAATGCACCAAATAAACAGTGTGCACGATTTCAAGAATAAAAGGACATCCGCTAATATTTTATGCCAAACTATTCAAAACATATGAGTTTAAAGGTTTGGTCTCAGGGTAACTTACTCGGCAAAATGTGTAAAATTTTATCAGTTTAACAAGCCAAGGTGTACTTAAAATACAACTTCACTTTCTGTTTTATTTGCAAATGTTTTAGCATATCTAAAATCTTTTAATATTGTATCACCAGCACAGTCGCAAGACAGATCTGCTAAAAAGCAAACTTGATTATATGTTATAATTTGGTTGCTGGGTTTATTAAAATATAAGTTACAGACTATTACATGGCAGATACAGATTCAACATAAAAAAAAACACACACAATGAATGACAAAAAAAAACAATAATAATGTGTGCATATAATACATCTCTATAAAAGACAAAAAAAAAAAGTTGCATGACATTAAAATGTTTTGCAGACATTGAAACACTGAGCTTTGCATTGCAACAGAAATGTCCTCTCACTTACCACATTGTACGGCTTGCCTTCTCTATAGACGGTGTGGTTGTTCACCATGCTCACGACGGCTACTCCTAGATTACAGCGGATGCCGAAGGAGATGCAGAAGCCCAGGCCTGATAATATTGCGATGATGTAGCGGCGCGGCAGACCGAAACACGTACAGTCCACCACGGGAAGCTCCTTCTCCTCCCGCAGCTCTGGACGACCTTCTGCTGACAACTCGATCGTCTCTCCATTCTCCTGACGCTTCTCCAGAACCCTGACCAACACACACACAACCACCACTGAAAGACAGCAATGAGATTAAATGGAGAGCAAACGTTTGCTGTAAGTTCGTGCATCTCAGGCTCTCCGGAGAAAATGTGTTCAGATTTAGCAAACAATAGAGTGTTTAGGCTTGCATTTAAAATGTCCATGCATTTTAATAGCACAGTTTTAACAAACGGCTAAACTTAATGTGATGCATTTGTTAGTCATGCTGAATTAAACAAGTCAGATTTCTGTAATAGTGCTAACAAAAAACTAAATGTGTTTTAAATGCACAATAGCCAGCTTTAGGTATTTATCACTAATAAATCCAATTTGTTTCAATCTTATATATTTGAATTAATGCATTTTGATTTAAATTAAATGAAGCAAGTAAGTTGGTGATTACAATGGTAATTAAAAGTGCTTTAAATAAAAGAATGCAAAATAATAATAAAATAATCACAACAGATGCATGGAAAATTAAAAACAAAAAAGCAATAAATATATATATATATATATATATATATATATATATATATATATATATATATATATATATATATATATATATATATATATATATTTGAATAATTGTATGATTATATAAAATGTAAAATTAAAGGGATATATGAATAAGACACAGTGCTATCCAAAAATCAAACAAATGTAAAGTTAATAATAAACTATGCCTTTAATTAATTATTTTCACCTGACAAATTGACATCACATCAAGTTTATTATTTTGTTAAAACTCTGTAATCTAAATAAATAGAAAATTTATATGCGATTGAAATCAATCGTAAATTTAGGCCTAAATATGTTTTGAGCGCACAATAACAATTAATTTGCACAGAAATAATTAACGTATTCACACAATATTCAACATAACAACTGCATGTTGTTAGTAAAATTAAACAATTTTAGCATTTAAAGACAGTTTAATGGCAAACTGTTTCTTTTGGATGTTCAGACATGTTACAGCTCTACTGCAGCTGTACTTAAGTATACATTAATAATGATGTTCTCCTAAGAGCCTGAAATATTGATCAAACTTTCTATTTTAGTCTTTTTCTGCCTCTCTTCTCCTCCCCCTTCATCCATCCATTCTTCCCTTCTGTTCTCCTGAATCTGTTCTTTATTCTCCGGTGCTTGAGTTTCTGACAGTCTCTTTTATATTTGAGGAAACTTCACTCGCTGTGAAAGAAAGGCTTTTATGGAGAAATCCTGATGGATTTGACTGAGATTATAAATATGACAATACTGTTTAAGATTAGTCATGATGTGTAGCTGTGCAATGACAGGGTTATTATTGTTAACTTAATCTGAAATGATTAAAAACTGTTTTTGGTCCTTTCAAAAAGACGAAGTAAAATCAATTATAATTATTAGATGAAAAAACGTAAATCTGAAAAAAAAAAAAAAATATTAATGTCAACTAACTGAGCTGAAGTATCAATTCTAAGTTTGAGATGAAGTAAACTTAAATTACTTAAAAAATATAAAATAAACATAAACACTAAACAGTAATATTTAAAAAAAAAATTGAAAATAAATTTAAACACAACTGAAAATTCAAAACTAATTCAAAACATGAAAAAGTATACCATAAAAATATTATAGTACACTGTTAATAAAATAGTTTTTTTTTAGATTTAAATGAAACAAAAAAATATATTATTTCAATCTTTCTAATTCACAATTTCATGCTGAATACAATGTTACTTTCTGTAAAATTGTTTATACATAAAAATGTTCTTTCATTGTACTTTACATTGTATATCAAAATCAAAATAAAATATTAAATATAAAAAAGATTTTAAAAAATTAAAGTGTACGATTAAAATATCATATTACACTGTACTATGCAATGAATTCTGGTTTATTAAATTTTTTATTACACACTGTAAGAAAACAAATTGTGTGGTAAATCAAACCAATTTATTTGCAGAACATTTTACTGGGAATACCATTTCAGTCTTTCTACTTAAAAAATACTTGTGGTTTCCTTGCAATTAATTGTAAAAGTTTTTTCTAGCCGTTTCTGAGAAAAATGGTTTAAAAGTAAATCATACACAACAAATTTTTTTTTTCTGAAATTTCACACATTTCTGCTGATTTTCAGATGCTGGTCACCTAATGTCATTTCATATATTATTAATTAAAAATTACTGTCGTTTAATTTCATGTTCTCAGAAGTTCGTTTACCATCACTTCCCATCTAAACCTGCGGTTCCTGTCCAAAATGAGCTGTAAAGTGGGCCTTTTATCTCTTATCTTTTAAGACACTGACTGCTGGAGTAACGTGGGGTTAAATGCCTTGTTTAAGGCTCATATGGCAGAAAAAACCTGAGCTTTAACCGTACACCACACCACAATAATCAACAAAGAACAGTTTAAACCACAATGGAAAGAACAAGCATTAAAGCCAGATAAACATGGCATCAACTCGAAGGCAGGCAGTTATAAGTTTCTATCATCGCTGAAAGAGAGTGTTTTGACTACTATAATAACCTGTTGATCTGATTGCATCTGATTACAGAGGAATCGATGCTTAAGTGAGAGAAATTAGCTTTTAAATGGCTGTTTATATGTAACAACATCCTCACAATGGACAGGAATATCTAACAGTTTAATGACAATGTCCAGACCAGTTATAAATGGTCGTTTATACGTAACATAAGAGAGAGAGAGAAAGAGAGACAGAGAGGATTTGACTAGTAGCAGGTTAGTTGGAGATCTATTTCAGGACTGGATTTACGTTTTAAAGACTGCACAAAATCCAGAGAAACAGACCGAGAGAGAGATTGTGAGATTGTGTTTTTCTCCGAATGTTAATGAAAAGCTGCTTCCATCCTTACAAGTGTGAACACTGTTTTAAAGGACTAACATATTCATCTCTTGATATCAATTTAAATAATAAGGATTTTTATCCTTGGGGGTGGAAAAAAGCAGTGTACTTCAATCTTTGATATTGAAAATATTTTTTACTGTACTTTAACATCTTGCAGGAAGTTATAATGCAGACATATCAATCACCTTCAGCATTCCTGTAATTTTCCTATATCATAATTTGAATATCGTTAATTATTAATATCCCCATTAATACTTAACTAGTATTTATTATTTTAAAAAGTCCACATTTTCTGTTGGCCTTTGATTTTACAGAAAGTGTTTAAGTAATTTCTCATTCATTTATTTGACTTTTATGCTTTATTTTATCTCCATGTCAGTTCACTTTAATATATAGCCTATTTGTGTGTGTGTGTGTGTGTGTGTGTGTGTGTGCAATAAATTTTATTCTTAATCTAAATATATCTAAAATATATTACAAATGCATGATTTACAGATAAGATATGGTTCTTTTGCACTACATTATTATTAAATTATAATTAAATTGCGAGGGAGGCATTACGTTATATAGAAATATAATAACGTCAAGTACTGTGATTTTAAATATGCTTAAATATATTATGCATAATGTAAATATATATTAGAAGTATACTTAAACTGATTTAAATGTGCATTGAAGTCATCATATATTAAGGTATTATATGTTGCCTAGTAGTTAGACTACTAAACAAAAATGCATCATAATTTTGCCAGGAAAGTTTTACATTATTCTTCTTAAATAAACAACCTATCAAGCGTGAGTTTCAACGTCAGCACAGACAGCCAAGATGCAAAACGGAAGTGGTCCTCTGACAGGTGAAATGTGACGTCACAAACCGGACAAGAGTCGCTATTAATAGAGTCCAGTCGGGTTAATCTGGTCGTCACGAACACACACACACACACACACACACACACACACACACACAACTACACGCATAAAGATCTCAACTTATGATGACAGAAACAATCCCCAGCACTGAAAGACTGATAAATCATCCTGTGATGTGTCATGTAGTGCACCAGCTTCCATTTACTTCACTTAATTTTTTACATTAAACGCTCTAATAAACAGCAACTGAACAGTCTTTGTCAGAACTAAGCAATCTTAATGCTTGAAACATGCATTATTTAGACGTTGCATTGATAATATTAACATAAAATAAATCCCAAGGCTGGTTTATAAGTTGCATTAAGTTTTGGCTCTTACCGGTTTATCCTGCCAAGTGTTTTCGCCGCTGCTGCTTTAAAGCGCTCGGGTCGGACCTCCATCTCTGCGCGATCCCGCTCTCCTGCACGCGCACACACTCGCACTCAGCCTCCCCGTTCCACCCACACACACACTAATACTCTCACAGACACACACACACACACACAAACGTCAACTGTTTAACAAACGCTACTCCAGGAATGGCATTCCCCAAGGATTACCAGTCGATCGATTTATGGAAAATATGCAATAGAGACAATGAAATCGGCATTAGTGAGTCTAAACAACTTTATTTAGTGAGTTGCATCAAGCAAACGCTTTACAGAGTGAGAGAAACAGCTGAAGTAGTTCAGAGCCGATGTGGTTTGATGAACAAGTCACTGTCCGAGGTGCTGAAATGAGATTAGAGTAAATCTGCAGGAGTGAAGAGCCGCGTGCTCTCTCTCTCTCTCTCTCTCTCACACACACACACACACACACACACACACACACACACACACACACACTACTGTTAATCCACAGGGCAAATGTGAGACACTTAGTGGACACAATATGCCACTCCAAACAATCGTTTTACCAGCTAACAAGAATATATTCTAAGAACGTTTTGCTAACGTTCCAATTGAGATGTAAAAAACATTTCTGAATGTTTTTTGTTTTGTTTTGTTTTTTTTACTAATTTATGTCATCATGCATTAATGCAAATATGTTAATCATTAGACGGACCACAAAACAGGTTTTCCAAAAAAAGTAAATACTTTTTTTCTTGTGTGAATATTAGGGGAACATTCCATTGTATCATCTTGCAAACATTATGAAAATGTTACTTTTGAACGTTATTCTGAAACAAGTAGTAACAAATGACAACATTGCTAACATTTTGAGAACATTATTATAAACACCAAAGAATGTTCTATGAATTTCTGTATATATACATTTTCCCTGGACACACTTTACTGAGCAATTACAATTAAAGAAATGGTTAACAAAGCTCCAGAACTGACCTGCTGAGCCTGAACAGCACTTGAGTATTCATAGATGACGATGCAATAAACTATTTATTAATGCGCAAAGCTTTTAAGTTTTACATTATTAAATGCTTTAGGTATTATAATTTAGCAATTAACTAAGTTATTATAATTTAGCAATAATCGGTCAAGGTTATTGTAAATTTATAACAAACTGACACTAAAGAATGGAGTAATGATGCTGAAAATGTAGGAATAAATTACATTTGTAAAACTATTCAAACGGAAAACAGCTATTTTAAATAATATTTCACAATATTACTGTACATTTGATTAAATGAATGCAGCCTTGGTTGAGCAGAAGAGATTTAAAAAATTTTTTTTTTGATAAATCATGTTTGTTCATAATACATTTAACTAACTTTAAATTATACAACTTGAAATGTAAGTAGAAATTAACATTAACCTTTATTGAGTACTATAAAATAATTCTTTAATGTTAATGACACCAAATGCATTAAAAAAAAAAAATTCATTTTGAATTTTTAAATCCATTCCATTCTAATTCAAATAATTCTAATATTTAAATATTTAAAGAATATAATATAACATTTCAAATCAAAATCTATTATTTAAGGAATGTTACATTCTGTATACTTATAGAAAAGAGGAAAACAGAATGGAATAAAACAAGGGAGATTAAAAAAAACAGAATAGAGTAAATAGACGTAAACAAAATAATAAAACAGAGTATAATAGAATATAATAGCAAAATATGTAAGCAATGTTACATTTTGCGTAATAATAGAATAGAAAATTACTAACAGAAACCAACAGCATGCTTAATAGAACACACTAGAGAGAATAGAACATTCTAATGTTTAAATATTTAAAGATGGTTACATCAAGCACATTAACTGCAGACCTGCATTCAAATCTGGAAAGGTTAAAGGTCAGGTTTGAGAGTTTATAGCAGAGGTTAGAAAGCCATATAAGTCAGGAGCCACATCACTTCAGCATACAGCTGTAAACTAAACCCACACACACACACACACACACACACACACACACACACACACACACACACACACACCCACCCACACCCACACAGTCTCAGATGAAGCTCTTCTCCAGATCCTGGGCTGAAATAGTCCTCAGAGGTGGTGGTCTGGATCGAGAGAGCGAGTGAAAGGGAGACGCACGCTGAGGAGGTGAAAGAGGAGGAGGAAGTGTGATTATTGAAGGAGTGTCAGAGAGAGAGCCGTAGCTCCCTCCTCCTTTCTCCATCCTCTGCTGCATCCATCCCTCCATCACATACCCAGAAAACACAGACGAGGACGAGCTGCTCAGATCCAGAGCGATATCTGACAGACAGAAGTGGAGATGTTTCATGAGTCTATCTTGATACACAAAGCAGCACAGAACTTTTTTTTCAAATTAAACTTTTTTTTAATCTATGCAATGCAGAATGCATTAAAAAGAACATTTATTACCATGTATAATCTCTTAAATTCTTAGCTTTTTTTAAGCATGTATTGCGATGCATTGTGGGATTGTGCTGTTGTTTAATTTGTGAGCACCTGATTCTTGCAGCTGAGTGTGTGAGTAAATGTTTTGGCTGTAAAACTGGTTGTAGATGCAGTAGACCACGGCCATCAGCGTCAGAGTTCCTATAGCGGCAGCGATGAACACACCCAGCTTATTATTGTTCTTCATCATATGAACATCTGCCAGTGTAAAACACACAGGTCAGAGGTCACAGGTCAGTCAGGCTTAAAATGAACAGCACAGGAACAGCATCTTTATTCGTTCATGTCCTGGTAGAAAAAAAAACTACTGATAAAAAAAAAAAAAAAAAAAAATATATATATATATATATATATATATATATATATATATATATATATATATATATATATATATCTTAAAATAAAAATGTAAAAATGTAATTAAATTAAATTTTTTATTAAATTTAAAAATGTATATATATATATATAAAAAAGGAAAGAAACTACTAATAAATGTTACTAATAAAGTAAAATGAAATAAATAAATCCCAACAAATCTTAAAATGAATATATCATAGGAACAACACCTACATTCTGGTAGGAAATCTTAACCAAAAAAAAAAAAAAAAATATTGAAATAAACTACTAATAAATATTACTAATAAAACGATATTATAAATTAAAATCTGAAATGAAATAAAGGGACACAGCTAAACAGAAATTGACACAACAGAAAACACCAGAGAAGAGAAAAAGAGTAAGTAAAATTGCAACTAGTTTGCAGGACAAACACACACCAGATGATAGTGACTGAGTGTGTGTGTGTGTGTGTGTGTGTGCTCTTGTTTTTGTGTCATATCAGGACACAACTCTGTATAATGACATGGGTATGACACAGGTATTACAAGGAGAGGGTGACTTATGAGGACATAACCCATGTCCCCATTTTTCAAAACACTTATAAATCATACAGAATGAGTTTTTTTGAGAAAGTAAAAATGCACAAAGTTTCCTGTGAGGGTTAGGGTTAGGTGTAGGGTTGGTGAAGGGCGATAGAATATACAATTTGTACAGAATAAAAACCATTACACCTATGGGATGAACACACTTTTCACAAAAACAAACATGTGTGTGTGTGTGTGTGTCTCACAGGTTTGTTTGAGAATGATGCGGTCGTGCTGATCAGAGGTCAGTTCGGTTTCTTCTTCTGGGTCGGTGTTGATCGGATTCTGACCCAAACACACACTGACACACACCACCACCAGCGTCCACTTCAGCATTCTGCAAACACAGACAGAAAATGATACGATCCAGCAGACTCCTAGTGTACTAGTGCAGAACAGCACTCCTCTGTTCATCACGTTCTCACGCTTCCTTTCCTTTAGTAGCTCACATAATGACACGACAAATACACCAGTATTTACTACCACTGGTTAAACTAAAACCAACTAGTAAAACTTAAATATCAGTAAAATTAGACAAGAAAACTGCTGGGAATGTTTATTTATTTTTGCACTTTTAAGAAAAAAGTTACATTATCTCTTGACATGAAATGTGTACTTTGCATTAGAAATAAACTGGTGCATGATTCTTTCAGCTGTTGATCTGATGTGAGTCAGAGGTCATGTGCTTGAAAGCATTTCGCATATTTACTTTCTGAACAATTCAACAACAAATACATCCCACTTCAGCGCTCTAAACACTCAAAGAACAGCAGGTGACAATCACACTAAAGATTCTTCAGATCTTTCGGATTTAAACCTTTTTCCACTTACCTGATCTCCGTTTCTAGGAAGTTTTCTCGTCTGGTGATTCGTGTCTTTCAGCTGCGCTGAGCATCACTTTGTTTGTGGATCGTCTCGTTCCAGGGTGGAGCTTCACACCATAACAACCAAAGTCCCAGGACCATTAGCGCTCTCACACACACACACACACACACAGCACGAAAACAGCTAGAGAGGACTGGAGTCAGGTTATTAAACCTTAAAAAAAAATATATACACAAAAATGTAAAGCTCTTTATATAATTATAGACACACACACACACACACACACACACTTAAATTTTTATATATAAAAAATAATTGTAATAAATTGTATCATTACACAAAGATGTTTTCCTAAAGTTACTTAATTTTATGCAAATAATTTTCAGTGATTCATTTAAGTGAAAATGAAACATTAAAATATTAAAACACTAAAATATATACCATGAGTTATAAAGTGCTATTGTTATATATATATATATATATATATATATACACACATATAATACAGTATTTAATGTATTTTTTCCCTTCATGTCAATAAAGTAAAAAAGTAAAATAATCCAGATGTTTAAGACCCATATAAAAGATTGACCTTTATACAGAAAAAGAAACCAAAATCCATAAGAGTCAAATATCAATTTATACAGAAACAAGATCATCATCATGAGGCAAACTGTAGACAGCATTCACACAAACCCAAGACTTCAGAATCAAGTTTCTGACTTTGACAAAGCAAGAGAGCAAATACTGAAAACACACTGTAGCGTGGGACATTTACAACGAAGACAATAAAATTACCCGTCATGATCCGAGACTTCTTAAGTATATTACATGAGGAATAGAGTTAAATTACACCATTTCATCATACACACACACACACACACACACACACACACACACACACACACACACACACACACACACACACACATTACAGACCAGAACAAGCCACTTACAGAGAGTTCAAACCCCTGAGAGAGGCAAGGATAACGTTACTTCACAATGACTAGAAGCCATAAAATGTCTGAACTGCTGGTCACATGCTCGCTTATAGAAAAACATGTCTGAGACAGTGTTTGGAAAAATAAAAAGGGGGGATATTTTACAAATAAAATCCAGCAACAAATATTTCTGTACAATATAAAATTAATAGAAAAATATATGAAATTGTTCTGAAAAATGCTGTTTTAAAACACTTCATAAGAAATCATGCGTCACATACAAACTATGACTAGAAGAAAATAAAAAAATATATTTTTTTTAATGATGGCTGTAGTTGATGCTTAATTTATTTTTTATTTTTTTACAAAAATGTTTGAAAAAAATCCAATGGAATGTTTTTCCTCACAAATAAATTTCCCTCATATTTTGATGGATAGAGTTGTTCATGTTGTAGACTCCGGATTTGTCCAGGTCTCAGTAATGAGCGATCATTTAATGATTCAAATGGTGTTTTGAACACACGATGTCCCACTTTACGCTCACTTAAATAATGACACAAAACACAGAACACATCAGAACGGACCAACATTAACCTTTTGATGCTCTAGTGGTCAGAAAAACCATTACTAATGAACTTAATCATTCAAATACGGCTGGGTTCACACACAAAAATGTGATTAAATAACCTGATCAGATAACTAAAGCAGCAAAACCATCAGTTACCAAGATATTTGATCATTTTAATGTGTAACTATAGTGTTGCTTTGGAAAAAGGTTTTAAAAAGGCTTTAGTGTTTACTGGAAAAACGAAATGTCATCAGCTGCATATAAAGAGTTTTCACATGTAACGGGTTTAAACTGAGATTCGAGTAGCAAAGACTTTCACAAAAGGCGTGGAATATAATGCAAAATTAATTTCGGAGTTCAACAGATGTTAACTACCATTAAAAGGAGCCTTTACAAATGGCTAAATAACTCCTGATTTAAATAGATCCTTCCTTAGAGGTTTGTAAAGTCTAACGTAGTTTCTTCTCATAAATCAGAACTTGATTCGAAGTGTTCAATGTGGCCGTTCGGCAATCGAGAGTCATGGTTATCATGAAGCAAAGGGGGAAATGGATTGGGGTCATCTCCTGAAGGAGGTAAGGTGCTGAGAGGGGTCAGGTCTATGTCTGTGGTGGCACACGGCATGTATCCCACCTCAGCGTCTGCCGGAGACTGGCCGAGCCGCTCCAGGAGAAGGGAATGCATGAATCCGATAGGAACAGGAAGAAAGGCGACAATGATGAGCGTGCTCAGGACAGCAAGAGCCCAGTCAGGATAAGGCAGATTTTCTTTAGACGCCTGGGAGAACATTTTGCTAAGTTAAATTAACTCTGTAAAACTTGACATATGAAATAGCAGTCAGAAAAAAATATAATAACAGTAATAATAAAACAGTGTATTGAACTTTTAGAAATTTGAGTATCATATTTGACAATCTTTCATGGTTAATATAGTATGATGAAAATTGAGAAAACAAACAGCTCAAATTTATTCAGAAGCACAAAAATATTGCAGACAAATATTAGTTGTAGAAAATGCATATAAATACTTCTATATTTTGCAATAATGTCTTCGCAAGATATTTTAATGCTTTACAAAAGCATTACAAAGCTCTGTGGTTTCAAAACATATAATGCAATACAAAGATGACCGAGAGATGATGAATAAACATTCCTTAATAGATGATTATCATATTTGAAACTTGTATTTGAACAATTTACAAAAAAAAAAAAGGGAAGTAACCCAAAGTTGTTTCAGTCTTGAAATATTATTAACAAAATCAAAGTTACTCTTATGTTTACGTTATAAAAAAACCATAAGATTTTCACAGCAAAATAAAAAACACAGCCCAAAATCGAAACAGACACACAATTGATTTTACCTTTTCTCTGTTCCAGGCGGTGTATGTGGGACGCTCTAAGATCATTTTTAGCAGACTGGCACCCAAGAGCCCCAGCATAGCAATCGGACACACGTATTTCCACAAGTACTTGTACACCACAGGAACCGGACGATCCAACATCTGCCTCACGTCCTCCAAAAACCTGCATTAAAATAAATTGGGTTTATGCACAGTAAACCACAAAAACCTAACACTTCTGCTCGCTCTCCGAGAGTCTGTGATACCTGTCTGCTCCATAAACCCAGGCCACGCTCCAGGTCTGAAAGATGACGACGATGATGAGGGGAAGTGTGGCAGAATAGTCATCAAACATCGCCACAAAGTAGTTTCCACAGCGCTGAGTGAATGTGAGACCGAGCAGAAATCCCACCGCACAGCTGCATGCTGGGAGAGATGGGGAAAAATAATGATCAGACGGACCAATCACAGGGGAACACACAAAACTGATTAAAACCTAAGAGACGGACATTTCAAAGATAAACCCAAATATACATTAACAGAGCAACAGAACGGGTGGGAGTGTTACCTGTAAAGAGGAGTTTGTGGTTACGCAGGGTCTTAAACGTGTCCGTCAGTGGGGTCAGTATTCCTGCCATGGTGCCGAACATGGTGGACAAACCCAGATTGAGCAGCATGAGGAAGAACAGCGCCGACCAGAACGGACTCCCAGGAAACAGCGTCATGGCTTCAGTGAACGCTATGAACGCTAAACCAGTTCCCTCCACACCCTGAGAGAGAAAGAGAAGATCAAACTTTAACAGAGTCATTCTTAACCAAAGAGATACTAAGGAACCGAGCATAACTACAGACATACTCATGTTTTAGACCTAGCAACCACGCCAAAAACTCCAATAATACCTTAGCAACCACCCAAAACATTCCAATAACCTAGCAACCATTCAAAAACAAAGCAATAGCCCAGCGAGCGACTACCCAAAAACTAAGCAAGACTACCCGGGCAACCACCAAAATATTCCAATAGCCTAGCAACCACTCACAAACAAAGCAATACCCCAGCAACCACCCAAAACATTCAAATAACCTAGCAACCACTCAGAAAAAAGTAATACCCTAGCAACCACAAAAACATTCCAATAGCCTAGCAACAACCCAAAAATTCCAATAGCCTAGCAACCACATAAACCATAATAACCTAGCAACCACTCAGAAACAAAGCAATACCCCAGCAACCACCAGAACATTCCAATATCCTAGCAACCACGCAAAACATTCAAATAACCTAGCAACCAATCAAAATCAAAGCAATACCCCAGCAAGCACCCAAAAACTAAGCAAGACTCCTCGGGCAACCACCAAAACATTCCAATAGCCTAACAACCACATATAACCATAATAACCTAGCAACCACTCAGAAACAAAGCAATACCCCAGAAACCAATCAAAACATTCAAATAACCTAGCAACTAGGGGTGTGCCGGTTTCAGAATTGGTGATGACGGTTATGACGTGAGTCAAATGTGACGGTTCATAACATAACCGTCAAGGGGGGGGGGTTAGTGGATCTACCGTAGAGTCAATTGGTTGTTCTTGGAGATAGCGGGTTAACTCCGTGTCAGCGCGCGCTCTGATCGGTAAAGGGGCAGAGATTTCAGACCTCCATTTATTAAGAAGATCGGTCACAAAACTCATCATCCGAGCCAACGTTTTTGGAGCAAATTTCAAAGCCGCACCCGCCCGCCATCCGCTGATTGTTTTGCGGTCTATGGCCATGCAATGCTTTGCTGATGCGAGTCGCAAAAAAAATGCCATTTTCTGTTCTAGAAAGGATGCAGCAAAGATATTTAATGCTATTGTATGAGACATAGGCCTACGCTGAGTTTTATTTGCGATGAGATGCGCTCTAGTGCAGTGCAAGTGAACACGGCACGCTGGCGCTTCCATGTCACGGTTATCATTGTCTGCTATATTTGCTTTTTATTTATTAAAATACACGCAATTGGTTGATGAAACATTTATTAAAATTAAGACAAAATTTGTACAAAACGAAATTCGTTTTTAAGAAAGGTTTTCTACAAAGCAAAATTTTATGAAGTGGTAAATATCATGTCTGACGATTTACAAAACTTCATAAAGTGGTAAAAACCATGTCTCCCTATATATTGCGCATCTTATGATCCTATCTAAAAAATGTTTGTAAAAAATATTTTAATGACACGGTTTTGGCGGTTATAGAGTTCTAATGACGGTGTTCAACTATAACCGCCGGTCTCACGGTTAAATACGAACCGTCACACCCCTACTAGCAACCAATCAAAATCAAAGCAATACCCCAGCAAGCACCCAAAAACTAAGCAAGACTCCTCGGGCAACCACCAAAACATTCCAATAGCCTAGCAACCACCCAAAACATTCCAATAGCCTAACAACCACATATAACCATAATAACCTAGCAACCACTCAGAAACAAAGCAATACCCCAGCAACCAACCAAAACATTCAAATAACCTAGCAACCACTCAAAATCAAAGCAGCACCCTAGCAACCACCAAAACATGCCAATAGCCTAGCAACCACGCAAAACATTCCAATAACCTAGCAACCACTCAAAAACAAAGCAATACCCTAGCAACCACCCAAAAACTAAGCAAGACTCCCCTGGCAACCACCAAAATATTCCAATAGCCTAGCAACCACGCAAAACATTCAAATAACCTAGCAACCACTCAAAAACAAAGCAATACCCTAGCAACCACCCAAAAACTAAGCAAGACTCCCCGGGCAACCACCAAAACATTCCAATAGCCTAGCTACCACTCAAAAACAAAACAATACCCTAAAAACCACCAAAACAAAATATTCCAATAATACCCTAGCAACCACCCAAAATATTCCAATAATACCCTAGCAACCACCCAAAACAGCAAGCAATGCAATAGCAAAGAAAGTTTTGCATCACTCATTTTCTTCAGGAAATATAAAAGATGTGGTTCTGTTCTGCACCTGTTTCAGCTCGTCCTCCAGGCTGCAGGCGGTGATGTTGTACCCGGGGACACTCAGCTGCTGGCCCTGAGTCCTGTACCAGTGCTCATACTCGTTCAATGAGACGCTCTCCACATCTGATGCATTGATGAGGAGATCAGGGAGATGAGTGCTGGACATCGCTTCAAACACGGCCTTCACGTTACTGCAACAAACACACAGCTAAACATCATATCGCTTCTGGAAAATATACATAAAGGTACTTCAGGCATTATAACATGTTTTAAGATACATTCACAAATCATTTCTACTGACCGTTTAACACACTCTGTGGCAATGGTTTTGGCTCTGAAGCCTAGCACTGCAAACACCACCAGCGTGGCCAGAAGAGACGTCATGAAGTTGACTCCAGACACGGTGAACGCATCTCGATGGCAGTTATTGTTTCTCGGGTTGTAGGAGGAGTACGCGATCACAGAACCGAACCCCAAACCCAGAGCGAAGAAGACCTGAGTCGCCGCCTGACGCCACACCTGAACATCAGCCCAGATCTCCAGCTGAGAGAAACCCACCACAACAGACCCTTACTACAAACTCACTTTGGGAATCTGATTGTGAACAGCTTCAGAGTTACACTACACATATAACACGACTAGATAAGAAGAAGAGATTCATTTTGAGTGGTGTTATTATTGTTAACTAAAAACTGAAAGTGTTTAAACATTAAGTAATTGAAATAAAGCTGAAATAAATTATAAATATTAGATGGGGGGGGGTGTTGGCAACTAAAATAAGTCCTGAAATTACTACAACTAAAAGTGAAACAAAAATAAAGCTAAATGCATTTTAAAAATGTGCTCTGGAGGCAAATTACTAAAATTAAACCAAAAAAAAAAAAAGGCTTCCGGTTTTTCTACTTAAGTTTCACCTTAAATTCAACGTGTTACTGGCCATTTATTTGTAAATGTTTGTGAAATTTACTAGCAATTTGTGAAAACCATTTCTACACCAGTTTTTTTTTTTCAGTGTATATAACATGACAATGACACCATTTTGGTGATTTTATTTATGGACTATGTTGTCTAATTAATACATTTTCCCACAATCTGAACCTCAACCCATCACGCAACTTAAAAAGTCATGCAATTATCTACATACCCTGGGGTAAAACATGAATTTAATGCCCTCGGACGCCCCGTCCAGCGTCACGCCTCTGATCAGGAAACACAGCAGCACAACGTATGGAAACACGGAGGAGAAATACATCACCTACACACAAGCCATACTGATAAATACCATCAATAACACATTATATATAAACACATATATACACACGGACAAAAACTCCAAGTACCTTGCCGGTCGATTTGATGCCCTTGTACATGGCCAGACCAACGATGACCCAAGCGGCCAGCAGACATCCAGTGATGATAGGGTTAAACTCTCCTGTTTCATCAATGGAATCTGTGATATCCAGAGCTTTACGGTACCAGAAATACACCGTGGGAGAGCTGGCGGCACATTCCTTCACTATGAGCAAAAACAAGAATTGCATCTCCATATAAACATAAGTCACATTTCTGGCATCAGTTCTCCAAATCTAATCTCACAAATGAAAATTACTCATTTTATATTGCATCACAAACTCCTAATGCTTACCGGTGCCATTCCCTTCTGTTGGACAGTTTTCCCAAGGTAGAGGATACTGGAAGGAACTTCCCAAGTAAAAAATACTCCAACCAATGATGACGTTATAATACAGAGCTACAAAGAAACACACCTGGGAAATTAAAAGAGAGAAAGAAAAACAATGCATTAAAGAATACATTACCATTGTCAAATGTCTATCTGTTGTATTTAATACACAAATCATGAGCAAATGCACTATTGCTGAGCATTTTCACTGTAAAAATGCAGTGCATCAGTATCAAAAATGAGATTTGAAACAGCTCCTGTTTCCTACTATACATTAAGTGTCTGACAATGCAGAGAGTGATACATAAAACGCTTTATAACAGGATACCTGCACATTTTTTAAGTAAAATGTAAGGTTTTTTTAAGACCTTTACAAAAATAAAACATTAGTGTTGTATGGTAGGGGTGTGCACTACTGAGAAAAAAAAAAAAAAAATCTACATTTTCTGGTATTTTGTTGATAACAATAATTAGACAATACTTTGTTTATGAATGCATTTACAATTGCATAAATAACGTTGTGAGGTTCTATATGCAACTATTAAATGTGATTTTTTTTTAAAGGTACTATATATATATATGAAACTAAAGACCACCAGTATTATAATTTTTTTGTATTATGCACAAGTGCAACTGAGCAATAAAACATAATATTGCTCACCACACAGCTGGAGTAGCCAATGCCAACAAATTTAGGAGAAATGTGCCTCCAGACGCCGATGCTGCCCTGTCTGATGCTCTGACCCGCCGCCAGCTCCAGAAAAAACAACGGCACGCCGACCAGCCCCATCAACAGCACATACAGCAAGATGAATGCTCCTGAAAGACAGTAACATGACAAACATAAAACAAAAACAATCAATGCATCCAACTGAAACGATCTCCTGCTCCTCACTCACCTCCTCCGTTCTGGTGGCAGAGGTACGGGAACCTCCAAACGTTTCCCAATCCCACACTGAATCCCAGCTGAGCGAGGAAGTATTCCACCTTGCTGTCCCAGACGTCTCGGGCCACTTCCTGCGTGACTTCCTGCTCGACTCCTAAACCTGCTTCAGACTCGTCCCGATGGCCGTCCACAGGCAATGCAGGCTTCTCTGACGTCATCTGAGAGAGAAATAGATGTTGTTTGCCTATTCAAACAAATAACACAAAGCCAGAGTGGGTTTATTATTATCAGAAGACATTAAAATCGATCTTCTAGCCGTCTTTGAACACTGGATATGGATTTTAAAAACAGATTTACTAATGAATCAATCAGACCATGTGTTTTAAACGATGTGTCTTTAAATGTGAAACCACTAAACAAACTTTAAAGCGAACTCAACTGCATCTCGCTGTTGTTTGCTTATAATGCATGCTATGATTTTTATTTCTGACATCTGCACAATTATGAATATTTTTAGCCATACCGTTTATGCATTATCATCATCATAATCATCAAAAAACTAATTATTCTAATAATTATGGCAATATTCAAGTGATTAAGGATTCAAAATTGACTTAAATTGACTTAAACAAAGTTATAGACTATTAAAAGTAGAGACTACTTTCAAGGTCACAGACAGGGTAACGTCAAATGCAAAAATAAATCAAGTGAACTGTCTCTTTAAGACAAAAAACTAAAACGTGACGTCACATGTTTTCGTAGAGTACGTCATTTTTCTCACGCTGACAAGCAGGAAATATCGCCCAACTGCCACTTTGTTTGCTCTGTAACTGATTATACAGTGAAATATATGCATAAATACGTTTCTTCGGTACAAGATGAATCCAAACCAAAAGCTGTTTAGTGAGATCTAAGCATTCAAAGAGACCGCCTAGTGCATCTCACATATGAAACTAAAATGAAATATGCGTCCAAATTTGCATGTAAAGCTTACTATTCATATCTATAGATAGTAAATTATATTAATATATAATAATAAATACATACTCGCTGTAGTTTTAGTCTTTGAATCTCAAAGGTCAGCGCACGCGTTAATGACTTGCGGAGCGCGCACCTGTTCACAAGTGCGGCTCAAATCCTCTTAAAAACACCACTTCTCGAGTTTCCCAGTCTAACCATACAAATACAAACAGGAGAAACATGGATTTAAAGTATACAGCGATAGATAAAGACATTAAACTTCGCGGGTTTGGAAACATCTTCCCCTTCGTCTTCTAATGTTTATTGACGTTTATTACCGCCATTTTAAGCCCCGCCCTCCAGGGTTGCCAGGCTTTCACAACAAAATCCGTCAAATAGGTCACTACTTTTGCCGCGAGTTTGAAGCGACTCCGATAACATGATATTTTTTCCCCTTGTATGCGAATTTTAGAAGGGGTACCCCGCCAAAGAACGTGTATTTCACCCCACGGAAAGCGATTTTAACTGGGTACCCCTCGAAACGCGATTGGGCGGGTTTTCTTGTGAAAACCTGGCAATCCTTTTTTTTTTTATTGGACGGGGTTCCCTTGGAAAAGTCCACATTTCAGTGGCTAAATATCACGTTAATGTGGATTATTGAAACGCTCAAAGTTATTGATGCTTTATTTTTTTTCTGTAGCTAATACACACAACAAAGATTCCTTTTGTTTTTCTTTGCAACGCATTCGAATCAGTTTACAGTAACCATTTGCTGGATTTATATTTTTATCATGATTCTCCATGTGCTGTACAGCCGACATACGGCTCTTCAGAAAGTTGATGAATGCAATTCCAGAACAGAATTATACTGAGATTGTAAAAGTCACTCCAGCACGTGGAGCTGCTGGTACTTTGCATCTTATTTCACTGTCAAAAAGTGACCCAACTGACCAGGACACAAAATGTACTCTTGATGGTATTGTAAACAAGCCTTGCCAGGGCTAATAAGAGTTTATTTTAATACAAGCAACATAAAAACTGCATAGGCTCTACATTTTAGTTTTTAACTAAAACTATGGAATGTCATCTGACTTACTAATAAGTAAATAATATGAATAATAAACAACCTCTATTATAACCTACCTCTTTGAGGATTGATAAGGTAGTAGACTCCTCTATGAAAACCTCCTCGTCCTCTGAAGATCAGACACAAATCAAATACATTTTCAGTTTTAAACACTTCTAATTTATGAAATGCCGAGACCCCAACGACTAATAAAACAATAAAATGCGTCGGGACTTAACGCTCATCTGCATTTTAAAATATATGTGTTTCAACATCGAAAAGAAAGTTCATTTCTATGGTGTTTATTTTGCCACGTTGCGTTAAATTCCAGCTGTCAATCACTAGTAAGTCCCGCCCAATCAGACAAAAACACACCAGCCATGCCCCGCCCACGTGGGACTGAACAGAGATAAAATTACACACACACACACACACACACACACACACACACACATATATATATATATATATATATATATATATATATATATATATATATATATATATATATCATTCGTAAAACGGTTTGGTCGCCATATCATGTGCTGGATAAAGAGTAGCTATGTGTAAAATTTAGTTAATAATAATAATCGGAAATTGGGGTCATATCTGCTAAAAGATCAAGTTTGAATTTTACATGTATGACCTCAAAGCTTATTTACAGACTAAAAGCCACAAAACTATTTTTGATTGCATTGACTATTTCAACTGTTTTAGTAAAGGGGATACACAGTATCAGACTAAATGAGCCAATAATGGTGAAAATAAGTTTAGAAATAGAGATAGGCCAGACAGATCACTTACCCAAGACATTTTTGCATCTGAGATTTCTCCTGCTATCTGTGAGAGGAATGTCTGGGCGGTAAAAACACTATCAAAATACATCTAGTTTTGAGAAAACTATTCAGAAGACAAACGTCGTGAGTGAGGTGAGTATAAGAGACTCATGCAATTTGAAATATTGTCCTACTTCATTTGTCTGATGGCTTTTACAGATGAATTGTCCATTGAATAGAGATGTTCTGCTTGACATATTATTTATGTGTGTCTCATTGAGGACTCTCTTCTGCCTATTGTCTATTGTATTCACGGCAATTTCTTAAAGGAACTGTTCATTCCTAAATGAATCTCCTGTCATCATTTACTCACATGCATGCCTTTCCAAACCTGTATGACTGACTTCTTAGGAACATAAAAGGAGATATATATATTTGCAGCTGAGATTGGTGAGCTTTGGTGGAAGACAACATTTTCAGCTAACAAGATCATAAACATGGCTCACTGGAATATAACACATTGACTTTTATGGTCTTTTTATGTTGTGTTTTGTCTTTTATGGAGTTTGACAGGCCCTGGCTGCTGTAAAAGAGCAGCTCGAACTCTTTATCCTAATCTTCTATTTCCCTTTGTGTTCCTTTGTAACATGAGGGTGAGTAAATGATGACATAGTGTTCATTTTGGGCTGAACTATTCCTTAAATGAGTCAGAGTTTCTGTCTGTTAATTTGTAAACCGTCTCTAAGCTCAGATAGTTGATTGTATTTAATTAATTCCTCATAATAAAGCATAAGCTCTCGGTGCATCAGTGTAAAAGAGAAGGAAGGTACTTAAAGTGTCTGTAAATTTGAGCTCGCATAACTGGCAGTCAGACAGGTCGAACGGGAGGAGAGAGACAGGGAAGGTGTAAAAATGACACGTTCTGAAGCTATTTATGAGTCGAAACGTCAGTCATATTTGAAGACTCACGTCACATATGCACATGTTTGATCTGTGATCTGTTGTGATCCACAGGTGTGTGACAGTCGATTGTGTTGATGGGGGTCATATCTCAATACCTGCTCACTGTGAGTATCATCAAGTGTTTGGCGTGCATGCGTGAGTGGGTAGTGTGCATGGTTTCCTCTGGGATTTTTAAAAAAGAGAGAGATAGAGAGAGTCTCCCCTCAAGTCAGAGATCATTTGTTTTCTAGATATAGCTTCAATGAAAGGAACAGTTCTCCCAAAATGAAATATATTCTTCTGAACATTTATTCGCACTCAGGTCATCCAAGATTGTGTTTGAAAAGAAAGCAAAGAAGCAAATCCATTATTAAGGCGCTTTTAATTTCAAATGGTTGCTTCTGGTTAAAATTAAATCCTCTCTCCATAATACTGCTTTCTCTAGAGGTCTGAACCAGGAGAGAAATCTGCACAGATTAAGATCCATTTACAACTGTCCGAAATGGTTCTAAACACATATGTTAAACAGTTAAAAATGTTTTAATGATGGATTTGTTTCTTACAAACACACAGCTTTTCTCTTCACAAGATGTTAACTGGTGGACTGGAGTGCTGTGGATTATTGTGATGTTTTTATCAGCTGTTTGGACTCTCATTCTGACGGCACCCATTCACTGCAGAGCATCCATTGCTGAGTGCTTAGTGATGGAATGCTACATTTCTTCAAATCTGTCAGAATGTAGTTACAAACTCATCTACATCTTGGATGGCCTGAGGACGACTAAGTTTTCAGCAAATGTTTATTTATTTTTTTGGGGTGAACTATTCCTTTAAGGGTTTGTTCAAATCACTAATTTAAAGTAATAGCAACAGTAATAGTAACTTCGGAAAGACAACTTAAACACGCCGTTTAACTACTACTAGGCTGAGGTTGAAAAAACAGGCACTTAAGTGAGTTATTATGCTGAATGAAATGCAATAAATAAACAAATACAAATGTGTGCTACCTAATAGGAATAAACAAGCGAGGACAAGACTTATTTCTTTATAGTACATGAATGGCTAGTTGATCCTATTATATGGGTGGAAGGACATTAAGTACCTAATATTTCTGTAGGAGAAACAGGGTGTGATGAGGTATGTGTAGTTGGTATGCCAACATGAGTCAACTTGATATCAGAGTTCATGTTAAGCACACAACTCTTCCTCATTAATTATCCAGTTTCGTTCAGAAATGTAATACATTCCATTAGTAAAACAAGTGCTGTTTCATTCTAAATTTAGAGCATTGGGGTTTTTGCTCATTTTAATGTACAGTAAATAACCAAATTTGGGGATTCTGGAAAGGTCATTTACAGTTAATTATTGATATCAGATAACTAGGATAAATGCAGAAAAGGGAGTTGAGGAGGTAATTCATGCATGATTCTGATAACTGTGTGTGCGTTGCCATGTTTTATGTTTATCTTTCTTTACAGCCTGATATCTCTGATGTTATTTTTTTCTTTCTTTTGTTTTTTTGAAACCAGCGGCTGGTGAGTTTTTCTTTGGGAGATGAGGGAGTGGATACTGTTGAAGAGGCTCTTTCACAGATTCCGCTTCTCGTTGATGCTTATCGGCTCTCCAGGGCAGAAGTTATTCTAGAGGTCTGGACCAACAAAGTCAGCCTGAAAGACAGAAACAGCCAGGTAAGAATACAACACAGAACAGAGCAACTTCATGCACTGCCATTAAAACAGTTGGGAGAATGAGAAAGAAAGCAAAGACAGAAACTAGCACGGTTCAAAAGCCTTTACAGTTTAAGTATGCATGCATTTGTCAAATGCAACAGATAATATATAGTAAAGGAATATAGTTCACCTAAAAATTAAATATGCTGAAAATGGACTCACCATCATGCCTTCCAAAATGTAGATTTAGAGTTTGTTTCTTCATCAGATTTGAAGAAATGCAGCATTACATTACTTGCTCAGCAATGCATTCACAGTGAATGGGTGCCGTCAGAACAAGAGTCCAAGTAGCTGATAAAAACATCACAATAATCCACACCTCTCCAGTCCATCAGTTAATGTCTTGAGAAGTCAAAAGTTGCGAGTTTGTACAAAATAAATCCAAAATTAATTTGCTGTTGCTGAAATATGAGTCCACAAACCATAATAATGCTTCCTCCAGTGAAAAAGCCATCTTGTCTGAATCAGGAGAGAAATCTGCACAAATCAAGCACTGTTTACAAGTGAAAGCAGTCCACAACAGAGCTAAACACATATGTCTGTGGATTTTTTTTTCACTGGACAAAACATTATTTTTACATATAGACTAGGATATTTTGGCCAGAAGCAACATTTTAAAGTTTAAAAACATCTTAATGTATTTTTTTTTCTTACAAACATGCAGCTTTTGACTTCACAAGATGGTAAATGATGGGCTGGAGTGGTGTGGAATGGATTACTTGTGGATTATTGTGATGTTTTGTATCAGTTGTTTGGACTCTCATTCTGACGGCACCCATTCACTGCAGAGCATCCATTGGTAAGCAATAATGTAAATCTTCAGCAAGTTGTACTTTTTGGGTGAACCGTCCCTTTGACTTGAATGCAATGCAATGCAATATGAGCCTCTTTGGATAAAAGCATCTGCTAAAATGCATAAATGTAAAATGTTATGTTCAATGCATACTGGAGTAAAGGACTTTGAGACTTCAATAATGATGCTTGTGAGGAGAAAATATCCTGCAGCATTTAACACTTAATCTAATGCAACAAAAGTTCACAAGTTTTAGATGTCACTCAAATACATTTTGGACAACTGTATGTTTGTGAAACATTGCATGCTCTACAGAATATAAATTTTATGAATGCTTATTAAATGTTCCATGATTGACCATTAATGAGGAATTGGAGGAGTTTGCCGTGTCGTCTCTTCTCCGCTGCGATTGCATTAATTCCCCATCTGTCAGTGATCCATCCCTTCTCCTGCTGGTTAGTCAGAGCTGCACCCAGAAGAGGCCAAGCGTGTATTTCTTCAGCTCTGCATCTGTCAAAGTGAGGCGAGTTTGACTCATTCAGATTCAGGTGATACTGTAGTGACTGTCCAAGCAGAAACTCCGCCTCTTTGATGACATCACTCTCTACCTGTTTGCATGTTTCAGTCAGAGAACATCAGAGATGACATCAAGCGAGTCGTGGCGCATTACACAATAAGAGCAAACAGGTACGGATCTTAACACTCGGGTGATGTTCCACAGTGTGTGCACAACCTAGAGAAACAGAACCTGTTAGCAAGAAGATAAACCGGTTTAACCGGTTTCTACATACCTCACGAAGGCGTGACTGAGAGTATAGGGTGACAGAGAGACAGATTTGCAAAGGGAAAAGATTCATTCGACCTTGACTGTTGTTAAGGACTAAACACTTACAAGACAAGCAGGACTCAAGTAAGGTACAGTGTGTTATCTTTATCTGTATATGTGCTTATCAGCTACAAATGACTGAAACTGTGTGTGTGTGTGTGTGTGTGTGTCTGTTTAGAGCAGGAAACATGCCAAACTAAACTCGAGGCATCTCAATGTCAAACTGAATGCCAAACGTGTTTTCTGGGATTTGCGAGATTTTTTTTTATCGATGAGTATATGTAGGTTAACTAAGACCTTACAGACAGAATTAATGTTGAAAGTGAGCAAAATCTGACTAAAGTTCACTTTACAGATAAAAATATTAAATTCGATAATGTTTTTTCATTCTAAAAATGCAGTTTTATTTCAGGGTTTGTCTTAACGTGTATTTAAAAAAAATAAAATGGTATGTCATTTAATGCACAGCTCTTTCCTCGACTTTGTAGTTTTTAAATAAATTTAACCTTGACTCATTTTCATAGCTAAGTAAACGAACTTGATTCAAAAAGGGTGTTTCATTTCTGTCCAAGTCTTTATTTGGAAGATAATATCTTGATTTTTTCCAGTGTGTGTGCACATATGGGCGTTTTTGGATGTTTGATGTGATTGTTAGTGACTCATTGTGTGCCGGCAATTAAATCACATTTTAAGACACTGTGACGTACATCAAAACCCACTGAAATGCTGCAAATCTGCTCATTGTGCGGGACTAGCACACACTTTCATTCTGCGTAAAGAGAGTGTTGTTGTTATGTCAATGTGTGTGTTTCAGGCTCTCAGAGTCCAGTATGAATATTTCGGGAATCCCGAGTCCACCGTACACCCAAGCCCCAAATCCACCCTCACCTAACCCTCCTCCACCCTACCCCGGCACCAGAGGTGTGTGTGACCCAATACTAATCAATACTGATTATAAACAGACACACACTGTTACAAACCACTGTAAACTTTTGACAGTAACATGCTGTTTTTCATTCAAACAGTGCATGCTGGGTAATGTTCCTCATTTTCGAGAAAGTAGCTGATGCTATTTATCGTTTAATTGACAGTGTTCAAAGTCGACATTCAGAGGCTGTGTTTCAAATCACACGTACACTTTTGTAGTTCTTGTATGTGTCTTGTTTTTTCTTTTTTCTTCAGTGATTCTGTTTGTTAATAGCAGGTGTTCATTACTAATGCTCAATCATGAATTCATCACAGAATTATCTCATTAACCTCATTGATTCAGTTTTACTCTAACACTATGTAGTGTGCACACATTAAAAACTTAGGATTTGTTGTGGGGTTTAATTAAAGATGTAATATGAAGAAAAAACAGCATGAACCGTAATTTAACAGTAATAAACTGTAATTAATTTAAGGCAACAATCGGTAGAAAAAACAGTTGCCAGTAAATAACTGTTTTTTTACAGTTTGCTGCCGTTAAGTCGAGGAAAAAAAAAACTGTAATATACTGTAAAACATAAAAGTCAGATTTACCAAATGAAAAAAGTTAATGTGACTGAAATATTTGTGAACATCCATAGAAAAAGAGTTATGCAAAGTCATACGCTGAGAAGGAGAATAAATATTGAACTCAACTGTATTAATGTGTTTTTACACAAGAGAGATCTTTTATTTTAATGTAGGTTTTGGGTCACCATTGTGCAGGAGAGTAGAGTCCGTGCTTTAGTCAATGATGAGCCAAAAACACTGATGTCTACTGCTTTATTTAAAGATATTGAATGTGGAGTTGTTGATATAGTGTGGATGTCTGTGTTGAGTATTTCAGCACATGCATGTGTGTGCTAGCTGACAATGAACTGCAGTGATTTGAGTAAAAGTGGTCTCGAATAAAATATTTTCACCATAATAAATCGTATGAATGCTTGTTTTAAAACTTGAACTGTTTGAACCAATGGGAGCAGAGTTCATTTCCATGGTAGAATTACGGTAAAACACTGTAAAAAGTTAAGAGTTAACGATTGAGAGCTGTAAACTAACAGTACCTTACTAGCAACCCTGCTGCCAGTAAATTACTGTTATTTAATTCCAGAATGTTTTACAGTGCAGGTTAACACGCTCTTCCTCAATTCTAGCTAACGGATTGGTGAACGGTCAACCTGATAAATCATTCCTTAGGGCTGAGATGGAAGTGGTGAGTACATCTAAACAAATGCTATATACACATTACTATTTTTAATGTTTTTGAAAGAAGTTTCTTCTGCTCATCAAGCCTGCATTTATTTGATCAAAATTACAGAAAAACTGTAATATTGTGAAATATTATTACAACTTGAAAATAATAGTTTTCTATTTGAATATACCTAAAAAAATTATTTATTCCTGTGATGCAAAGCTGAATTTTCAGCATCATTCCTCCAGCCTTCAGTGTCACATGTAACATCAGTCGATCACATGATCATTTAGAAATCATTCTAATATTCTGATTTATTATGAGTGTTGGAAACAGTTCTGCTGTCTAATATATTTGATCAATAAAAGGTTGAAAAGAACTGCATTTATATATATATATATATATAAAAAAAAAATCTTATAATATATATTCTAATAATATATTTTCTTTACTATCACTTTTTATCAATTTAACACATCCTTGCTGAATAAAAGTAAATTAATTAAAAAAAAGACAGAAAAAAAATTACTGACCAGTAGTGTATATTGTTATTACTAAATATTTATATTTTAAAAACATAGCTTCCTTTTTTTACTTTTTTTTATTCATCAAAGTATCCTAAAAAGTATCATATGTTCTGAAAAAATAATCATGATTTCTAAAGGATCATGTGATAATGATCCTAAAAATTCAGCTTTGCATCACAGAAATAAATGATAATTTAGAGTATAATACATTTAAAAACAATTATTTTAATTTGTAATAATATATCACAATATTAAAAAAAAATTCTGTATTTTTGATCAAATAAATGCAGGCTTGATGAGCAGAAGAAACTTCTTTCAAAAACATTATATATATATATACACACACACACACACACACACACACACACACACGCACTCATATATACAGTGTAAAATATAAAGGCAATTCATATAAATTAAATATATTATGCTTGATTTGTGCTCAGTTATTATTTATGACAAATTATTAATAATGGTTCTTTCTATTATCAATTATTTTGTTATATAAATATTTATATAACTGGAACTTTTGAATGTTCGTTTATCACATTTTCCACAAAAAAAAAAATTAAACACTGATGACAATAAATGTTTCTTGAGCTGCAAATCAGCATATTAAAATTATTTCTGAAGATCATGTGACACTTAAGACTGGAGGAATGATGCTGAAAATACAGCTTTGATGCAGGAATAAATAACATATTACAATATAGGTAAATATACAGCATAGGAGGCTTTCAAAAGCATATTTTCCCTGGAGGAAGTGTTATTATGGTTTATGGACTCATATATACATGCAAAACATCTGGGCACATTTTCAGCCGTTCTCTCCTCCAAGTCTAGCTGGATCCATGTTTAGTTCAGTCAGTGGAGCTTTATGACCCTCAGTTTGACCATTAACATGACCGACGACGTCACACTGATATCCCTGTTTACATTAACCACCAAACCAAGGATCTCTGCATGTATTTTTATTGCTAACCGCCTCGTTCCTCTCTATTTCTAGGAGTTGCTTAATCACTGTTTTGATGATATCGAAGCGTTCATCGGAAAGCTGCAGCAGTCAGCGGAGGCTCAGATTATCCTCGAGCAAAGGAGCAAAAAGAAGAAGAAAAGCCAGAAGAAAAGTGCAGATGGTATGAGTCTACCTATGGGAAAAAATCAAACCTGAGCGCTTAATAAAAGTTCCTAGTGTGTTCAGGACATCAGCTGATGGGAAAGTGTTAATAATATCACACCTGCATCATCTTAAGCTAAAACAAGCCTGAGTTTGTTCCAAGACCATAATGCACCTGGAAATCTTTAGTTACAGGTTTCATTGCATCTTGTTAACAGCACACGTGATCAGTGTTTTAGAGTTTGTTGTGTGTTTGTGTTTTACAGAGGATCTGCTCACAGCTAAAGCCAAACCGCCTTCTGAGAAAGAGTTTCTCGACACTTTTCAGAAGTTCAAATACAGCTTCAGTCTGTTGGTGAGTCATCAATCGTCACGTCAGTATTAAATAATAAATACATAAAAAAATTAAATGATGGGTAACCCTTTACAATAAGGTTCCATTTGTTAAACAAACTAATAAATAAAAAATATTTGAAAAGCATTTATTAATCTCAGATCGGAATAATTGCAACATATTTTAATACATTATTAAAATCGAAAGTTATATTTGTTCATATGCATAATGGACCTAACATGAACTAACAACAAACTTCACAATGTTCACATAGATTTATAAATACTTTAATAAATGTATTCCTCATTGATAGTTAATAGGAGTTAATGCATTAATTAATGTTAACTAATTAGCCATTTTATCAAAGCATTACTAACATTACTACTATTAATGAATAATTTCTTAATTTGAAATGTAATTATTTAATAATAACAACAATACAATTATTTATTGTTTAATTATTTTTTAGAAGATTTATATTTAGTATTTAATTATTTGCCAGATAATGTGAGTCAGAAAATTTAGTTTATCCATTAACTTGTTAAATGTATTATTTATTATAAAATATATATATAAATCATAAACACTAGAACACTATCACTATTAAAAACTTTATACAGTATTTTTAAAAAAATTATTAATAATAATTAATACAAATATATATATAATTTCTTATTATAACTCATGTGAAATAAATGACTTGAGAAGCTATAGTGCAATAAAACATAAATATTAATTGTATTAATTTATAATAATTACTATATTAATTGTTATTGTCTAATAAGTTAATGTAATAATAACTAATATTATATTATATAATTATTTATTGTTATTAATATTGTTAATAATCATTATTGCTATTAATAATATTATAACACTGAACTATTAAGCAGTGCGGTGTCATATATCTTCTCTCAGGTATTCATAAGTGCATTGTTTGTTTTACAGGCACGGTTAAAATTTGCCATCTCCAATCCGACCTCAGAGGAGCTGGTGCATTACATCTTTAAACCACTCGAAATGGTAAATGTGTTTGCATTGATATGCTTGCTCATATTTCTCCTGTGCAGAGCTTTACAGGCCTTTGTTTTGTGCTACATTGTGTTTCATCAAATGTTTGCACACTATTGTGTGGAGAAAGGTCTTGTTCGCTGTTAAGTGCACTTAAATAATTGAGCTGTATTTGTGTGTGTTTGTAGATCGTGAAGGCTACAGGAGGTCCTGGTTTCGCAGCATCCGTCTCCAGCCCGGCTATGACACAAGGAGCCGTGACTCTGCTACAGAACAACCTGACAGCACAGGAAAATGCATTATGGGTGTCTTTAGGGCCCAACTGGACACAACACAGGTACACGGTGCAGAACTGTCATTTTTGGAGATGTGTTCCTCTGAAGTGCACATGCTGATGGCTGGCTACCTTCATGTAGATCTGCTCTGCGGAGCCCCGTGGCGCCGTACACACTCGTGTTTCAGGACGGATGGAAACCGCCGGGGTCACACGCTGCTGGATGGGTCGATCCTGTGGAGCTGGAACACAGACAGGACGCAGAGATCTCAAAAGTAGAGGTTAAATGATCTAATAATGTAACATTCGAAAGTTTGCTTTGGTATTGTTTTTACACTGATCAAGGCAGCATTTATTTGGTTAAAAATACATTAAAAAACATTAATATTTTTACAGTTTAAACTAACCATTTTATATCGTAATCTATTGTAAAACATAATTTATTTCTGTGATGCACAGCTGTATTTTCAGCATCATTCCTCCACTCTTCAGTGTCACATGATCTTGAGAAATCATTCTGATATACTGCTCAAGAAACATTTATGATTATTAGCAATGTTGCATACAGTTGTACTGCTTTATGATTTGTTAAAACTGTGATACATTGAACAGACAGTTCAAAAGATCAGCATTTATTTGAATGTTTGAATCTTTTATAACATTATAAATGTCTTGACTGTCACTTTTGATCAATTTAATGCATCCTTGCTGAATAAAAGTATTAACAGTGCACATACTGGTTAGCATCTTTAAATTAAAATATAATCACATTTTCTTAGCCGCTATGCTGAACAAACAGTCAGATGTAAAACATATAGTAAAAACAGATTTAAATGTAATTTGATTTTGATTGTGTTGAGTGTTTGTGATGTTATTGCTAACGTGATGAATCGTGTGTGTGTCACTCAGCTGACTCCGTCTGACCGTCACACTGCTCCCGTTCAGACTACAGACCAACCGTAAGTTTGATTCACATCTGAAGAATCAGTCGAACCATTTGGGATGTGTCCATGTCAGTCACGGTGTTCAGTATGAATGACCAGGGTTTGTTCACACAAATAACAAAAGAATAACGCGATATGATCTGAGAAAACGTCTCTGTCTCTCTTCCTCAGTGATGGCGGAAATAAAGAGCGCTTGTATCGCTGCAGTTATGACTTTGTTGCAAGGAACAACAGTGAGCTGTCTGTACTTCACGGAGAGACACTAGAGGTTACACACACACACACACACTCAACCTCACACTTTCACGCACACACACACTCAACCTCACACTTACACACACACACACAACCTCACACTTACACACACACACACACACAACCTCACACTTACACACACACACACTCACTCACTCACTCACTTACTCACACACACACACTCAACCTCACACTTTCACGCACACACACACACACACACACACTCAACCTCACACTTACACACACACACACAACCTCACACTTACACACACACACACACACAACCTCACACTTACACACACACACACTCACTCACTCACTCACTTACTCACACACACACACTCACGCTCGCTCACACACACACAACCTCACACTTACACACACACACACACACACTCACTCACTCACTCACTCACTCACTCACTTACACACACTCACGCTCACACACTCACACTCAACCTCACACTTACACACACACTCACGCTAACTCACACACATACACACTCACACACACACACACACACACACTCACTCACTCACTCACTCACTTACACACACTCACGCTCACACACTCACACTCAACCTCACACTCACACACACACTCACGCTAACTCACACACATACACACTCACACACACACACACACACACACACACACTCACTCACTCACTCACTCACTCACACACACACACACACACACACACACACACTCAACCTCACACTTACACACACACACACAACCTCACACTTACACACACACACACACACACAACCTCACACTTACACACACACACACTCACTCACTCACTCACTTACTCACACACACACACTCACGCTCGCTCACACACACACAACCTCACACTTACACACACACACACACACACACACACTCACTCACTCACTCACTCACTTACACACACTCACGCTCACACACTCACACTCAACCTCACACTTACACACACACTCACGCTAACTCACACACATACACACTCACACACACACACACACACACACACACTCACTCACTCACTCACTCACTTACACACACTCACGCTCACACACTCACACTCAACCTCACACTTACACACACACTCACGCTAACTCACACACATACACACTCACACACACACACACACACACACACTCAACCTCACACTTACACACACACACACAACCTCACACTTACACACACACACACACACAACCTCACACTTACACACACACACACTCACTCACTCACTCACTTACTCACACACACACACTCACGCTCACTCACACACACACAACCTCACACTTACACACACACACACTCACTCACTCACTCACTCACTCACTCACACACACTCACGCTCACACACTCACACTCAACCTCACACTTACACACACACTCACGCTAACTCACACACTCACTCACTCACTCACTTACACACACTCACGCTCACACACTCACACTCAACCTCACACTTACACACACACTCACGCTAACTCACACACATACACACTCACACACACACACACACACTCACTCACTCACTCACTCACTCACACACACACACACACACACACACACACTCAACCTCGAACTTACACACACACACACACACACACTCACGCTGACTCATTCACACACACTCACTCGCACAATCACTCACTCATTTATATACACACACACATACACTCAACCTCACACTTACACACACACACACACGCTAACTCACTCTCTCTCACACACACACACACACACATTATTTTTGGAGATATATAATTGTTATTTTTATAAAATATAATAATTATAACAATAATGTTATTCATTAATTAGACCAAAATGTTAAATTTCTGAATCAAAATTGATTAAATATATATAACCTCAAAAAGTAAATAAATGTACAATATATATGTTTTTCTGAAATTCTAAAATAATAAACAGATGCATCAATAATACAAATAAGCATCGTTTTCCTGTTGTTTGTCCATGCTCCAGGTGGTGGAGTCCTCTAACCGCTGGTGGAAGTGTCGTAATAAGTTTAATGAAGTGGGATTCGTGCCGTTTAACATCCTGGAGCCGGTGACACACATCGACAACCCTGTGCTTCACAAAACCCCAAAGGTACAGCCCCACACCAGAACACCCCTCATCTCCTCCTCCTCCTCCTCCTCCTTCTTCTTCTTCTTCTGACACTTCTTCTTCTCTCTGTTTCAGCCTCCCGCTGCTCCACCGATGTTCAACACCCTGCCCAGCATGTCCACCGCGACCTCTGACCCCAGGAGCACACGGCCACGCAGCATGATCCTCGGATCCATGTCTGATGACACGGAGAAAGGTACAAACCTAAATGAAAATTAGAAATATTGCTTTGGTGACTAACTGAATTAGCAGAAATACAAAAATTGCTCCAACTGAAATTACAAATAAATTAAAGATAAATAAATAAAAAAAATTTAAAAGATAAAAATAAAAAACATAACAAAGTTACTGAAACTTAAACTAAAATCTAAATCTAAATATTTAATTAGCACGTTTTTGTCATTTTTATGTTTTAAGCACGTCTATAAAGCTTTCAGTTTTAGCTTGCTTAGTTATTTAAGTACTTCAACTTAAAATAAGAAATGTTGCTTTGGCAGCTAGCTGAAATAAAAGAAGTTTATTTTTGTTTATTTCAGTTAATATTTTTTTTAAATATAATTTATAATTTGTATTGTTTTGGTTTTTAGTTTTATTTAACAATAATAATCCATTGTAAAATATTAAAATAATGCTTATGTAATTATTCAAACTACCTCTAAAAGAAAACTTTTGAAATAATAATAATAGGAATAATAATCTAAATTGATATATACATATAAATGTAAAACTCCTTGAATGTAAAAGTCGCTGAACAATTTTCCCAAACTTGATACTTCCTATAAATGTTATTATATTATCATTGATATTTTGAATTAACAATGTTTTTTTATATTAGTTTACATTTTTGTAATTTTGTTATGTTTTTGTCATTTAGTCATTAGTTTTTTTATATGTCTATTTAATTTTTACTTAATATATTTTATTTATTTATCTTTTCAGTTAATGTTTTTTTTTTTATCTTAGGTATTTTTACCCTGCTGAAAATGTAAAAATGATCATTTTAAATATGAATAAACGCTGTAATCTGATCTGGTGCTCACGGGCAGGTGTCTCTGTCTTGTGCTCGTGTTGATTGGCTGGTTGTGTGTCAGTGATGCAGGTGAATGATGAGCTGCTTCACCGTTTGACCAGTGGGAAGAATCTGTCTCCTCGTCTGGTCATCCCTCGCTCGGCAGAGACGTCCATCCCGCTGGACTACAGCTCGCCGCCCGCTGAGGTGGAAAACTGGCTGCGCAAGAAAGGCTTCAGTGAACCGTGAGTCTCACACAGATCACACTTTACAACAGCAATCGGTCAGCTATTAGTAATAATACTCCACCTGTAACACCTCACATCACCATTTCTATGAGCTAGCTATAGTATGATTAACATGATGCGTTTTTTCTCTTAGTACAATATATCCTCGTTTCAGTCCAGATTTATCTGATCATAGCGTGTAGTATGTAATGATGTGCTAGCTGTGGTCAGTGAATGGCTGTTGCTGATGTGTGTGCAGGACTGTCCAGTGTCTGCGGGTTCTGAACGGAGCTCAGCTGTTCTCTCTGAATAAAGAAGAGCTACGCGCTGTTATTCCTGAAGAGGGCGCTCGAGTCTACAGTCAGCTGACCGTCCAGAGAGCGCAGATAGAGGTGCATCAGTCCAAACATATCATACACTTCTCTGCTGTTTTACTTGAAGCTGCATATAATGATTGATGAATGCTTCATTCTAACTCTACCTATAAAAGAAAACTTTTTTTTTAAAATGTAAAAAAAAACGTTCTACAGTACATTTAAAAATGTGCATATACGAATCATTTTTACAAATTGCTCTCAACATTCTGAAAGGTCACAGAGGTCACAACACTAAATGTAAACATACATCCCCTGATGTGCAGCATGATCTCGGTTTATTAAAATAAAAATATGTTTTATGCTGGATTAGTAGCTAGAAACCTTTCAATCAAAATTAAAACATTGCCACTATAAAATCCATGCAGTTCAGTGTTATTTTACTGCAACTGATATATTATTATAGTACATGCAGTGTGTGTGTATAATATAAAATAATTAATTAGTAATTTTATGTTTTGTAATTTATATTCGTTTTATTAGTTTATTATTTATTTATCCATATAATATTAATTTTAAATTATTAGTTTTCCTAATTGGTTTTATTATTTTATTAGTTCAACTTCAACTAAAATAAAAATAAAAATTATTTATATTAAATAAATAAAAAAACAGCTGAGAGCTAGCCAAAATGAAATAATTTTGTCATTTAATATTGTATTTTATTTCAGTTGATATTAATTTTAAATTTTAAATAGTTTTTTTTTTTCACAATAGCACTGACGCAGTAATAATCTTTGCAATTTCATTCGGTGCCACTATTTTCTATATATTGCAATTGAGATTTAAAACAGTTCTGTAAAATACCGAAACCATTGTGTGAGGGTCTAAGCTATCATGTTTCATATTTTAAAACACTGACAAATTATTAGAAGGTTTCTTACTTTATTATTTGAAAATAGCTGCCACTATACAGAGTCTGAAACACTGGATCTCTCTGCAAAGCAATGCAATAACAACCTGCTTTAGAATGCTTTAACATCACAGTGTAAGATGTGTTAGTGTTGTGGTAGTTTCCGTTCAACATGCATGGACACCCAGATTAATATCCTGACTTAATATGCAATAACCAACTTATCAAGCAATTTCATCTTGACAGCCAGTGATCATGTATTTCCCACACATGCATCTAACCGTCTGTCTCTCTGTCTGTCAGGACGCTCACAGAGCCACAGAGCTGGAGACGGTGATGGAGAAGCAGAAGATGAAGATGGATTTGACACAAGAGAGTGGAACTTTATAGAGATCTATTAAATGTGCACATGTGATACACACCAAGATCATTTACCTTATTGTAACCTGCTTCAAAGATGATTTTGTTTTCCGGTTTAGCTTTACAGCATGAAATGTAAAATGTAAATCTTCACAATTGTGTACAAACCTCTGTGTAATATGGGTTAATATATTCTCAATAAATGCATTTAATGCACTAACGAGAAACTAGCAAATCCTCTGTGTCCTCAAGAGGGCGCCAGACACCAACTAACTAACTAACTAACCACTCAAAAACTCACTAAAATAAAGCACATCAATAACTCTTCTAGGATCTGAACCTGGAACCGTTGAGTTACCAGTCTTTATCTAGTGCTAAAATACACAAGAAACACTGAGGACTCAAGATACTGAAGGTCCATCGATCTCTACATGCACTAAAACAGCAACAGCATTAGTAATTGTTATACTTAACTAAGTAATGGCATTAATATAAGTCGCAAAGCCTGACCAGTTTATATGGGTCCAAATGAATAATTAAACTTTTGGTTTTAGTTTTGTTGTTTAGGGACTAAAATCCTAAATATGAAGCCAAAGCAAATGCAAGTATTGCTCCATTGCTTGGTCAGCTGAAGTACAAATTTACTTTACTGTGACTTTAGGACAGAAAATACTGACTCACTAATACAACAGAAGTGTTTTCATACGTTCAGATAAACTGATATATGCTGCTGTCTGTGGCGGGGGGACTAAAATGATGCAAAATAACAATTAATGGAGATAAAATATGAAAACTTATTTCAGGTAGAACATTTCTAATTGTCATGTGACTAAAAGCTAACTTTCTCTTTTATAAGTATATACAGTAGTACATAGTCTTTGCTGGCTCCTGTACTGAACACATGCATCAAGATTTGATATGTGCTCTGTGTGTGTGTGTGTGTGTGTGTGTGTGTGTTAATTTGGCTGTGAGCTCAGGTGTCAGGTGTGTGAGGTGAGGAGTGTGTGTTTATATGTTTGATTAAACCAGCTTTGTGTGTTTGTGTGTGAGATTCATCAGCTAATTAAACCCATATTATGATTTCACACACACTGAACCTGTACAAACATTACTCAAACTCTCTACTGTATGAAGGTGAAAGAGAGCTGTCCGTTAGTCTTCGCTCATCTCAATGGCAGTGACGATGAAGCAAAACCTAAATCTAAATCTAAGTCAACTGGAGTTAAATATTAAGAATTAAATATTAGTTTGATAAGATTTATGAATTTTTTTTATTTCCAGTTTATTTATTTGGTTGTTTATATTTTTAATGCATGGAAATATGTGTAAGGAGTAAATGTCACATTAATTTGCATATGTATGCATTTGAACCTTAACATTGAAAATTGCATATTTAGTTTGTAAAACAAGTTTCTATCTTGTTTGGGCTCATTTGTTACAAATTTATATATTTTGGAATAAAAAAACGAGAATGAAACGTGAATTGCATTCAAAGACATTTCAGAAAACGATGCATGAAATCAAGTTTGTTTAGCTAGAAGCATTTACTTCTTGCATAAACATTTGTTTATTCTTTTTAAATGTATTTACTCTTTTTATATTTATTGCATTTTTCAATTATTTGATGCATGGATATTTTTATATATACATGTTACATGAAAGTATACAGTATGCATTTGAGATTTTGTTAAAGTGCCCCTATTATGCCATTTTTAAGGTTGCTAAAATTGTTTTATGAGTCTCCTAAAACAGGTTTACATGCATGCACGGTCAAAAAACACGTTAGTTTCATCAGAAAATAGATTTAATTTTAACTCATATCTAATTTATTCATAAACGACTCGTGCGAAGCAGTTCACAGAATATGTCTTTCTAAACCCCTCCTTTCCGTGAGCCCTCACTGCTGTGATTGGTCAGATGGCCCAGTCTTTTGTGATTGGTCTACCAACATACAGTGCACGTCGGAAACCAAACGCCAATTGCCATGGCATAATGCATGACAGGTAATAGTCGAAAAGGCATTGTAGAGACACTTTAATCAGCCTTAAGACTGAACATTTTATATTTAGCACATCTTGTTTTGCATATTGATATATTCTGGAATAAAAAACATTGTATTGTTGTCATGGATTACACATTTCAGTACACGGTGCATGGAATCAAGTTTGCGTAGCTAGAGAAACGTCCAGGCCTTCGCATAAAGTTTCTCCTCATATCCTGACTTTGAGACGCTCGCTGCACCTGTTCAGGATTTCTACTGAAATGCTCTAGTATGTCTCTTTGTGTGTGTGTGTGTGTGTGTCAATATCCAGACTGGATATTTCACATGAGAGCAGGAAGATGACCTCTGACCTTTGATCTCTGTGGAGTTCGTGTTTCTGTTGGGACTCTCAGGTTCTCATGGCCCCTGCAGGTGAACATCATTTCAAACACATTCCAGGATCCTGCACCTGCAGCCGTGCGGCACGTGTGTGTGTGTGTGTGTGTGTGTGTGTCACTCAGCAGGCCGTGATAATGACACAAAGCCTCTTTGGATGCGACCGCTCGCTCCAACACCAGTCGCAGTGAAGATGATGAAAATTCCCTCACAACATCTTCTCTTTTCAGCCTCTCCTTCTCTTTTCTCCCGACACTGAGAAAAACGAGGACGGAATAATGAGAAAAATTCAAGTGGGATAATGTACAGGATTTTGGACAGCCATCTGACACGCTCCAGAAATGTTAATTCTAGCAGAACATCAGAAACATTCCAGTGAATATCGGGAACACTTTACTGGAAATACAGTCATCACCTCAAAATCTTCCCTAAAACATCAGACATGCTGCTTGTATTCCAGATGAGAATGTAAAGAAAAACCTAGCGCTCTACACAAGACAACTTTAGGGTTTGTTTATGGTATGTTTTTATATAAAGATAATTATTATTCCTACAGACCAACCCAAACCTTTAAAGAAAATGCTTTGCACTTCTGTATGCAAACAATAAATAAAAATGAAAATCATCATAATGATAAAAAAAATGAAAACATGAAATTAAAGTGGAAAAACTAGTATAAGAATTGCCTATTAAACATGAAAGCAAAATTCTGTTACACATTTATTTGTCTATGTAAATGAGAACATGACAAAGTTGTTATATAAAATTAATTGTTATTCCAACAGTCTAACACAAACCATTAATACATGAAAACAACAAATTAAAAAAATAATTATTCCAATAGACTAAATCAAACTTTAAAGAAAAATGTTTAGCATTTATATATATATATATATATTAAATGCTAGTGAATTACACAATTAATTACAAAGAAATGTCACTGAATAAAGTAGAATATATTTGAAAATTACAGTAGAAAGATTGAAATTACAAAAAAAAAAAATATATATATATATATAAAAGAAAAACCTTTATAACAATCTTTTGATTAAGAACGTCAATGGGTGTTCCCTAAAGAGCTTCAGTTAACTTTTGGAGGCAGTTTGCTCCATTAACTATAGATAAGTAACCAAACACACACACACACACACACACTGGGTGGTCTGGACAATAAAGACAGTGTGTGTGCGGGTGCATCTTTGATCACTGTGTGTGTGTGTGTGTGTGTGTGTGTGTGTGTGTGTGTGTGTGTGTGTGTGTGTGTGTGTGTGTGTATGGGTGTGTGTGTGTGTGTGTGTGTTTGAAAAGTTTTAGGATCGTCATCAGTGAACTAAAATGCTGCTTATTTTAAATGAGGCGAGGATTAAACCCAGACTCCACCTAACAAGACCAATGGGAATACAAAACAAGTGTGTGTGTGTGTGTGTGTGTGTGTGTGTGTCTGGCAGACTTGCCTCTTTTCTTGGCAAAGGAAATGAGGAGCTAAAAACTGATTTCATGCTGCAGAAAGAGCACTGTAGAGACTGCTGAGAGCGGGAGAGAGCCACCTGACCGCGTGATGGATGGAGAGTATGTAGACAATGCCTCACACATACGCGCTCGGGGTCTGAACGAGCTGTCTGCCGCTCTTAAAGCCTTCTGTTTCACTTCTGTCTGTCCTTCAGATTATCCAGATTGTTTCCACATAACACTGTGAAAGCTCCACCTTTGCATCCCCAGAAGAACCTGAACACACACTGCTCAGGTGCGGATGCACAGCTAAATAATCCATCAAAATCTGAACATTTTCTTCTTGATACTCGTTCTTGCAGTTATTAGGAATAATTCATCAATGCATGTTATTCTAAAGAAAAACTGCATTAATAATAGATTTAAAAGTTGTTAGCGTGTTCTGGATAGTGTCTGAGACATTGGAGACAGATGGAATACAACATTAGATACATAAAAACCGAGTAAAGTTCAGCTGTGAGTCTCTTCAGCTTAGTTTTTTATCTTGGCTCTCATATATTTATTCTTCCTGGCAGAATGAAGACTCTCCGTCAGGTTTGAGCTTAAGTTCTTCTGCAGATGCTCAGTTGGACTGAATTCTGTGCTGGGACTTTAATCTTTTGGTTTCGAGTCACTCTCATGTCAGTTTTACGGCATGTTATGCATCACTGTCATGCTGAAACATCATCTCAGTCCCACGGACAGCATGCTACAGCGCCACTCATTTTTCCATCGGTCTTTATGAGTTTTCCAGCACTTGCCAGACTAAAGCATGTTCCCAGCACCAGGCCTGACTGTACAGATGATGCTTTTACTGCTACATCCAAATCTGGTCTTATCGGAGCACAGCATTTTCCACAGAGAGTGTTTGGCATGCATTTGGGCCGAACACCAGCTGAGATGTGATACAAGTCGGTTTGAACAAATTCCTTGAAACGTGCCAAACAAATTGACGAATTGCCGAATCAAATCCCAGACGCTGTGGGGACGCAAGGAATCCTCCAACATGACACAGCACTTCAAAGTCACACACAACACACACACAGCGCATCTCTGAGAAACACACAGCGTATAAAAGACTTGCTTTCATTTGAAGCACCTGTGAGCTGTTTAATCGCTCACTGCAAAACTCTCTTTTTTACCAGCATGAACCATGTACATTTTAGTTTGTTTTTAAGGAATACTCCTGGTTAAATAGAGCTGAACTCTAAATAAAGTTGACTTGTCCATCGGTTTACAAAAACAAATGAAATAAATAAATAATAAAACACTTGCAATGGAAATCTATGGAGCAAAAGAACTAGAAGGTTTAATATAGGATTAATATAGAACCCCAAACATGCAGAAAAAAAAATAAAGTAAAATAATTTATTTATTATTTATTTATTTATGGAGAGTTGGGCCTGATTTTATTATATTTTTTTAACTTTAGCAATATAAAGTTGTCTAAATCTTCTTTTTGATGCACTTTTATAGGTGTTATAACTTTTGGAAATGTGTCACGGATGCAATATTTAGTTTCCTCCAAGTGATCTTAAAAATGTTTCAATAAAGAGCACGGAGAATAATCACATTACAAACTGTGTGAAAGTAGAAGATGAAGAATGCATCAATATATAATATCAGAGAGACCTGAACCTCAAATATTAAATACAATGGTGCTCTCCTGCTGAGGCACGAATCCGCAGTGCAATTTCCACCGAAGCTCTGCAGCGAGATTGTAATGTTTCAGAAAGCAATAATATGTTCCAGGGAAAAGGCCATTCAAAGGAAGCTGTGTTTCACAGTATATCAGCATATAAATGACTTAGTTGCAGTTCTTTTTTCATTAAACTGGGATGCAAAAAAATATGAATATTTGTCGCTTTTGTCTGATCTAAAGCCAGAACGAACATGAAAACGTGACAGCATTCAAACTACACATGCAAGACATTTCAAGGGTCCTTGCATCTCTTTCACTAAATGTGTTGAGATGATTAGAGCGAACGCAGTGTCTGGGAAATGGGTATCGCTCTTAGGATGGAGACAGACTACATTTCTAATTGTAGAAGTTCAGTGTTGGTGTGTGTGTGCTTTCGGTAATCCTGAAGACATGCTTTAATTGATTCGTGTTGAAATAAAGGATGAAGTTTCCACTTTAAACCTGGTAACTTGAGAGAGAGAGAGAGAGAGAGAGAGAGAGAGGTTGGGTTAGTATGTGTGGAGGTTCTTGTATCAAAATCTACAATCATGTTAAAGAAATAGTTCTCCCAAAAATTAAAATTTGCTTTAAATTTACTCACCCTAAGGGCATACAAGATGTAGCATACTTTTTTCTTCAGTAAACGTTAAAGAAGATTTTTAGCTGAAACTGTGCTCCTTGGTGATTCTTAAAATACAAGTCAACGGCTAAAGGCACTAGAGAGTCAAAAAAGCATATAAGGCAACACAAAAGTGGCTCCTGATAATATATATAGGTGTTATTAAGCAAAATAACCGCTGTGTGTGAACCATTTCTCATTGGTTTTGCAAAAAAGGTAAGTTCTAAAAATGTGTTCATTTACTATATATGCTTTAGACATGAAACATCTATATTTTGCATGATTGTTGGGTGTTTTAATCATTTAGTTATTATGTATACGCTACATCATTGAACGATTGTGCCAAAAAATCAGTTGTTTGAAGCAGTTCATTGGAATGAACGGTCTGAAAGAAATCAGATTTCCCCATTTGCCTCTGGATTACAGGTAATAATGTTGTAAATAATGTTGAGTTTCTTGCACAGACTGATCGTTTCACTTCATAAGATCTCAATATGTCGTCAGGAGCCACAAGGATTCATTTGGTCTTTTTTGACTCTTGAGTGCTGATAGCCACTGACTTGCATTTTATGAATCACCAAAAATCTTCTTTACTGTTAACTGAAGAAAAACTGTTATCCTGGATGGCTTGTGAGTGAGTAAATGAACAGGGCTTTTTTGGGGGAACTATCCCTTTAAGCTAAAAACCTTGAAAGGAAATTAGCTTTCGTCGTCTTCATGCTACAGAGTTTTGTGTTCTTTTTCAACTCAGTTTACTGAGATGATGTTACAGCACTTTTTAGGGCCTATTTCACCTTAAATGCTTGGCTTTTAGCAGACGCTTTGTATCTTAAATGACCTACAGTACGCTAATTGCAGCTTCTGTCCCTCTGGAGCAGCCTGGAGTTAAATGTCCTGTTGAAGGGTACAATGCTGACAGAGAGCGACTGTAATCTCTGTGACTCTCCAGGTCCCGGGTCGCCCCTGTTAAACCACAACCTTGTGTTTGCAGCCCAGATCCTGAACCTGGCACACATATACTGCATACTCTTCAAACGAAAGCCTCCAAGTAGATTGGCATTTGCTTAAGGAAATAGCAGTGTGTACAGTACAGGGTAGTGTTAAAGTTTTAGGTTTAAGACTTTGGTTCTGCACAAATGAAATGACAGCATCAGAGCGACTTCAGGCCTGAAACATGCTCTCGTCTGCACGACATCATGAATGCACATCTGTCAGAACACAATTCATAATTGATGCATTATCAATGTGTAGGTCAAAAATGTACATAAGGCATGTTTCTGACCATAAACTTGCCATTGTCATGATGACACAACATGCATCATGCAACATGCATCTGCTGAGAAATCTTTTTTTTTTTCATATGTTTTTTATAACGACGAGTGCATGCATCGTTCAGGACCAAATTCAATTATATTTAAGATACACCAAAAACAAACATTAATATCTTCTGCTGTGTTTTTTCTCTAGTAAATGCTCTATGATTTTAGTCCAGTAAGTTTTACTGGAAAACAAGTAAAAAGACTTTTTGCAGTCTATAGTTTATAGTTCTTCTTTTCTAACCATACTTTTCAAAAGATTAGTCTTAAAAAAAAAGACAAAAAAAACTAAATATTGTAGTGTAGAGATTGTATCTCTTCTCTTTTTAATAAAGCTCTGATGCCATGGGACGACCCTTTTAAGTTCCAAAAAGAAGTTTTTAAATTTCTTTAAAATGAAAAAGAAAAACATATATTCTGGTGTTTTATTGAACACACGAGCCAAAACATTGACAAAACATGTTTTATCTTCCAAATAAAATGTACTGTAGCAAATAAAGAACCGCACACAGTCACAATGGTTCTTGATTATACGACTTCAGTTTAGCATACTTATGAAGCTTACAGCTTCTTAACGAGCTCTTTAGAGTCATTAATTAGTCATCAGCTGGTTGCTGAAGCACACAGGAAGTGTCCGATGAGTTTCCTCTCCTCTGGTGGACAGCCAGAGCGGTGTGTGTGTTTGTGTTGTACGAGCGCTCAGCCAATCTAAGCAGACTCATTCTCTAAGATCAACAGCAAACACACCTGAGAAAACACAGTAATAGCACCTAAATTCTCCAAACTCCCTGTTCGCTCTTGTGTATAAATATTAAGAAACGTCAGTGTAATGTATACAGCCTGACAGAAACCTGCTAGTGTTTATATACATTTGAACCTGGGTATGATTAAACTGCTAGTTCAGTGTTTGTGTGTGTTAGGACGACCTTCAGCGACTCGAGTCACCGACGTGTCCCCACTGCAATCATCTGAAAGCAAAACTTAAAGTATGCCCAAATTTGTGAATTTAAACTGAATTCCAGTTCAGCTGGAACGACAGGAAGAGGAATTTACTGAATTGCAATACAACGAAATGCAACGCCGCTTGAATGCACTGTCACTTTAAATAAAAGCATCTACCAAATGCATGAAAATGCATGAAAACAAAACTTTTTAAATTGCAGTTCAGCAAAAAAATAAATTTTTCCAATTGTTTTGAAAACCATCTCATGCAAGCGTACAAACTTTTTTACGATATATATTGCAGTTTTTGCGAAATTGAGCATTGGGCGTAACTTCGGAAGTCCTTTCAGCCATGACATCACAGAACAAATTGTTTCCTAACTGTTTCATTTGTCGTGTATCTGGTTAGGAAAAAATCCTGTATCATTATTATTAATATAAACCATAAAAATATTATTATTAAGATACTGTTTGCACACAATTAACATGGAAAAGATACCTTTTATGTTGGTGTTGCATTGCGTCTGGTTAGGACACCGTTTAAAGTGATAAAGAATTAATTACAGCTGACAAAAGGACAAAGTCATACATCATCTAATAATTTATTTGTATATTTGATTAATTCAGTGGTCATTGCACTTACAGAGACAGCAAATAAAACAGGTGATGAGAAGAAGAGAAACTCTCCTTGTGTGTTAGAAGGAAGAATATTCCTCATGTGGAAACACAAAGTTCATCAAACTGTACATTATGTACATGTTCATACACACACACACACACACACACTTCACATTTAGACTAATGGAAGTAAATACACACAAAAACACACTCATTAATTCATACACAGATATATGAAAATACACAGTTGTGTGCAAATGTCTGTGGCTAAACTAACCGCTCGGTTTAATTTTCCACTTCTGCCATATTTCCGCTCATTTTCGAGCTGTTTATTTGCTGCATTTCTTCAAAGCTAATTTCGCACATGCTCAGTTGGGATGCCAATGCCAGACTGAATCACCCAAACATGACGTGTGGGAATGATGCCCAAACTTTTGCACACAACACAAATACATTCGCACAAGCAGAGCAACTTTCTGCACGACTTTCTCTAAATGTTCATTTACTTAATGACATCAGAGTCATTAAAACCGGTAATCTGCTCCGCTCATGCAGCAGGAAAGCTTTCGTATGTTTATAGTGTCTCATCCAAACCACTTCCAGGAGTAAATCAAAAATGGAAATTGCTGTTGAAATGACATTTCCTTCATTAATAAGACATCTCTGTGACCTAGGCCAGGTTCAGGACGGCATACTAGTTTTTACTCCAGTGTTTGGTACGCCAGTTTCAACCCTCGTGTTAATCTATTCTGCTTGTGTTATTCTGATTTGTCACTTTGGATAAAAAAAACTCACATATACAGCATTCAGTTTTTTTTTTTTTTACAGTATGTGAAATAGAAATATTCTCACATGACCTCATTATGCAAAGTGTGTCCTGTTGTCACCTTGTTTGTTTTGCATTTTTAACCCAATCTTGAACAGAACAAATAGGTCATAACAAAAAAATTATCTTTTTTATTAATTCTGGTGCATTTGTTACTGCAAATGGAAGATCAAGTTGAGTGCATTGCATTGTGGGATTCATGCACAAGTGCACAGATAACTTCGGGAATATTATCACATTCTAAATTTTGAATGAATAATGCAAAACAGCATTTATTATGGATGACAAACAATATGATAGTTTGCTAATAGTATTCCATTCCGTACACATCCCTAGTCCAAATATTTGAAAATGACTTTTATTCAGCAAAATAAAAAATGAGGACATAAAATGTATGCATACTGATGTATTAGTCCTGTCACTGGCACTCAGTGGACAGCACAATCTGAAGTCGGTGTGCATCATGATGTGTGTGAGAGTTTACTTTAACACTACTTCAGTTAACTCTCATGTTAGTTTAACACTGGCATAAAAAAAACTAGTTCTTGCATAATCATATAGACAATAAATCAAATAAAAATCATCCTGACAATTGACATTCATTCATTCATATCTCTCTCAGAAAATGAGAATTATTTGTTGGGCGGAAGCAGGTGTAAAAAGTAAAAAGGGCCGTTAACTTCTTAATGCAGCAAAGACAGTGAAAAACTGAAATACATCTTTACATGATCAGAGTGAGCATGAATGTATCTCGAGTTACTCCTTCACTGTGATTTTCCCTAATTTCTCTGTAATATTACCGACACAACAGACAATATCGTACTGTATGCCATACAATGCAGATACACCGAGCTCCGAAAGTTTAAAAGATTAAAATCTGCCAACTATAGAAATAAACAGAGGAGTTTCAAGACTGTAAACCCCACAAAAAGCTAAGTTGTGATGTAAAATGTAGAAGCGATATATAAAATTTGCCACTATTTCTATTAGTGACAGACTGATAAACGTGGCCATTATCGGTTTTATCATGCTAGAGAACGTGATTTTGGTTGTTCATGAAAATGTTCAATGCAAATGAATGCATTTGTAATTAAAATGAAAAAAGTAAATATATATGTATATATATGTTTTTTTAAACGTTTAAGACCCCACTGTATATGCCTGTTTGACATTTTCTCACAGTAAGAGATGCAAACAAGAAGAATCTGACTCATTAGTCTCATTTCTCATCTCATTCTCATTTGTCTTGTATTTTAAAACGGTGAGACGGTGGATAAAAACAGAGTTATTCAGTAGTAGAACAGAGAGAAACATTAGGACAGAGCACTCTACACAAGTATGCAAACACTCAATTACACATGCCATTAGATTTAGAAATGCATCAGAATGCAATATGAAGCTATTCTCGTCACTGCCTCAAGGGGCGCTATAATACTTTAGCTTCTACAGTCAGTTTTCTGTTTCAGATCAACTATTGAAATGGTGAAGCAACAGTTTGAAGAGAATCTGGCAGAGGAAACAAACACTACACAACCATTTCCCAGATTTCCACCCAATTTACAGCCTGAAAACAGAAAATCTGAGACTTCGGCAAGTCCAAATGTTTAGCTTTAGACTATGAATCCATCCTTTCAGAGGAGAAGGAACATATTTGATATTCTAAGGTGATTTTTAAACATATTGTGTAAAGCTGAGTAGTGTATTTCGGTCTTAAGTTAGATAAGGTTAGTTAAACTGTTGAAGTGTTTATTTCTAAAATGACACCCAAAAATGACAATTCTGTCATGACTTTCTTTCTTCTGTGGGACATTTAAGAAGGTATTTTAAAGAATGTTGGTAACAGCTGATAGCCAAAACGTTTCGGTTCCCATTGTAATTTTTGTCCATTCACTGGAAATGAATGAGAACCAGAACTATTTGATTAGTAACTTTCTCCAGAGAAACATTCATTTGTGGATCACAGAAGATATATATATATGTGTCCCTGGAGCACAAAAGCAGTCTGAAGTCTCTGGGGTATATTTGTAGCAATAGCCAATAAAACATTGTATGGGTCAAAATGATTGATTTTACCTTTATACCAAAAATCATTAGAAAATTAAGTAAAGATCATGCTCCATGAAGATATTTTGTAAATTTCCTACCATAAATATATCAAAACTTATTTTTTGAATAGTAATATGCATTGCTAAGAATGTCATTCAGACAACTTCAAAGGTGATTTTCTCAATATTTAGATTTTTTTTGCATCCCTCAGATTCCAGATTTTCAAATAGTTGCATCTCAGACAAATATTGTCTGATCATAACAAACCATGCTTATTCATTCAGCTTTCAGATGATTTACAAAATCCCAAAATTTACACTTATGACTGGTTTTGTAAACCAGAGTCACACACACACACACACACACACACACACATATATATATATATATATATATATATATATATATATAGGTTTGGAAGGTGAGATAATTTTTGTTTCTTGGGTGAACAATCCCTTTAAAAAGAATACCAAAATTGTAATCAACCGTTACCAGCTTTTTCACCAAATCTCATGTCATTCATATCTCATACATTAGTATTTTCCATAGAAAACAAAAGGAGAATATATGAAAACTTTGGCCGTCACAAACAAACACACAAGAGTATTCCATGCAACTCCTATGGACTATAATCCAAGTCTTCTAAGGCCATATGAAGCCTTTAAAAAGTCATTATTCACTAATAACCTTCTCAGTTTTCTTGCGTGCCACAGAATAGAGTAACACACTTTGAGTTTGGAACGACATGAGAGTGAGCCAATGATGACAAAATTTCGGGTGAAATATCCCTTTAATGACAGACATTTGTTCCTGCCACAGTAACTCAAAAAAGCATGTTAAAAATGCACAATGAAACCAATGCCAAGCTTTCGTGCATTTGCATACTTGAGTATGTTTCTGTACGCTAATGCACACATTCACTCTATTCTGCACTAGATCCTTCAATATCAAATAATCCACATGCACAACACAGCCCACAGATATGAGCGTGCTTAAAAAGGTCTTCAAAAGTGAAATGATCCAGGCCGATGATGACGATGATGAAGATTTTAAGGTTTTCAGAAGTGAATTGAGCAGCATGTGGTGAACCCCAGAGAGAGCATCTGATGAAGGCCACAGAGACTAGAAGAACCGAACCAGATGCGGACAGAAACGTTCCCCTCATTTGTAATCTGAGGACGTATTTCATAATTGATTGATTAAACTGTGGCTTGGAGAGGAACTGCAGCGTGTGTGTGTTTGTGAGATTCAGTGGTGTGTGATCAGAACGTCCCTTTACAGGACGACATCGAATAACGCAGATATGTTCGCAGTCTCCCGCATACACAGGACAGTGGTCACTAATAAAGAGTCCCCTGGCATCCCATCATGCTTTGCTGCACTTGCCTCGCTTCTCTTTGCGCTGGAACTTGCGCAGTCGTCGAGTCCAAATGTCCCTCCACTGAATGACCAGGCTGTTTTTGTCGACCAGTAGTCCCGGGCGTTCGGGGGTCACGCTGCCCTCGCTCGTGCCCAGGATGAGGAAGCGTTTGCTCATGTGTATCCGTGGACATTTGCACGCCAGATCCTTCATATGGACCCACAGCACGTGATCGCCTCTCTTCAGCGGCTCTCCACGGCTCTTGTACACAGACACCAGGCTGACCGAAAATCTGGCCCAATCTCCGACGGTCTCCATGTCCAACACACTGACCTGGACAGCTACACACACACACACACACACACACACAGGAGAACGTTACACCACATGCTTGTCAAATAAACAGCGACTGAAAGGAAAGCACAGAATGAATGATAAAGGAGCTGTACCGTAGTCCTTTTTGCAGTATTTCTTCATGTTTATCTTGAGATTTCCCTTCAGTGGTTTACAGTACGAGTCACAATCTGGAAACACACTCAGTTTTAAATGTACAGTTTGTTAGAAGTAAAATACCCTGTGATTACACTAAATGTGTCTAAATCACTCAAGAAATATAATCATAAACTCAACAATGTATAAGAATAGTGAATCAATCTATCTATGCTGGTTCAGGCTGGTTTTCACAGGATCAGTATATTTACACTATTTAGCATATTTACTGTAGCAAATGCTAGTCAACTAGAATGCAACTAGCAACTGGTAAAGTTGGTTTACCAAGGACCACTTGCTGGTTAAGCTAGTTGGAAAACTTTCCTGGTGTTTTCAAGTGTATTGTGAGTGTTTTAGAGTGTTTGCATTAGTTGGCATGACTTTAGTGTGTGTGTGTGTGTGTGTGTGTGTGTGTGTAGTGCTTATGTGGCACACTGTGTGAAGTGTTCATTGACCCAGAAGAGCTGTTGAAAACACACACAATTACTTCACTTCTCTGCTTTCACACACACACACACACACACACACCTCTGTTTCACTTTCAGTCATGACAAGGACAGATTGTGAGTTCTCCGCCCCGTTCCAGCAGTGTTACAGAGCATTAGTTCCTCTGTCTGTCTAAACTCTGTCCTGAATGTGTGTGTGTGTGTGTGTGCACACCTGCAGGCTCCTCTGTAGTGCTGACCACTGCCGTCGGCTTTATAACATGGATTTCTGAAAGACACAGTACAGCATGATGTCAGTGTGTGTTCCTGTAGCTCAAACAGTACATAAGCACTAAAGGTCATGGGTTTGATTCTCAAGAAATGCATGAAGTGATAAATGGTAGACCACAAATGCAATGTAAGTCAATTGGATAAAAGCGTCCACAAAGTGAATGTACTTAAATCTACATGTGCAGGTGTGGAGAAGGTGTTTGATTGACAGACTGTGTGATGATAGTTAACCCCACGTTCACTTAGCTATCCTTCAAAGACAAAATTATCCCTAAAAGTTCATCACATCTGTCAAAGTGTAACAACCAGACAGGATGCAATTCGTTTTTTAGACCAAAAATAAAATAATATAAAGTTGAATTTAAATGTAAGTGAATTCACATGAATTCACATTTGTTTCCTGACTCAGTAGTTTGCAATTTTGTCTTCTATACATGCACTGAAAAAAGTGTTTCATTCATCCAATTTAAAAAAAAATAGGGTAATGATTCACATCTATATTTTTTAACTCGAGCCAATTAAAACAAATAGCTTTGCCAAAGGGCAAGTTATTTATTTGTCATTGGCTCAAGTTAAAATCTCTCTCTCTCTCTCTCTAAACGTATTAGTTATTAGCGAAAACTAAAACCATAAAAACTTTTTTTCATCAAAAATTAAACATTTCAATAAAAAATAATGAAGTTGCAAACAATTCTCTTTTTAAACTATACATATATATATATATGTGTGTGTGTGTGTGTGTGTGTGTGTGTATCATATCAGGACACAACTCTGTATAATGACATGGGTATGACACAGGTATTACAAGGAGAGGGTGACTTATGAGGACATAACCCATGTCCCCATTTTTCTAAACTCTTATAAATCATACAGAATGAGTTTTTTTGAGAAAGTAAAAATGCACAAAGTTTCCTGTGAGGGTTAGGGTTAGGTGTAGGGTTCGTGTAGGGCCATAGAATATACAGTTTGTACAGAATAAAAACCATTACACCTATGGGATGAACCCACTTTTCACAAAACCAATGTGTGTGTGTGTGTATTTGTGTGTGTGTGTGTCACTCACTAATGCATGGGGCGACGGGCGATCGGCTCTGCTGATACCCTTTAGCACAGCGGTTGCATGTGATGCCAGTCACCCCGTCTTTACACGGGCACTGACCCGTCGTCTGGTTACACGTTTTGCCTGCAGCTCCCACCGGATGGCAGTCACATGCTGGAGAGAGAGAGAGAGAGAGAGAGAGTGAGAGAGAGAGAGAGAGAGAGAGAGAGAGAGAGAGAGAGAGAGAGAGAGAGAGAGAGAGAGATGGTCAGCTCTGGCACAGGGGCAGAAGGGAAGTCCAAATAATGGCCTTAGTCCCCGTCTGGACCCGTAAACATTGCCATGACACTCAATCTGTTACACACTTCCCGTAACCACACACACACACACACACACACACACACTCATTTAAAGTCAGATGGCTCAATATTATATTAAAGTATGGACTGTATTACAGGAATTACACAGAGTAACTGACGCCTCCCACAACAACAAACAAACAGTCACAGCATGGAAAACAGGATTCTCATGTACTGTGTAATACTCAAACACTCACTATGCTATATTAACAATATTAACTATATCAACTTTATGCACAATACAAAACGGCCCATTCAGAGCTGCTAACACTTTCAGTCAAAAGAGTGTGCACATCTAATTATTCTTTAATACAACCATTTTTTAAGTTATCCACACTATGACATGAAAAAAAAGTATTGGAACAATATGGTGACAAATGAAATTAAATAAAATAATCATTTATTATTAAATAAAATGTTAATTAATTAATTGTCATTAATTGAACATTGAACAGCTGTGGCAACTGCAGGTGAAGCTGAACAGAGATCGAGCTGTGACTTCGTGTGTGTGTGTGTGTGTGTGTGTGTGTGTGTGTGTGTGCGTGTGCGTGCAGGTGGAATTTAAGGAATTTTCAGGTGCTGTATCACAGTAACACTGATAAGAGTCTCAGCACTCAACATGAGCATTATCAAATGAACACTGACAGCACAACAAAAGAGCACCTGATTGATATGCATACACACATTCATTCAAGTACAAATGTCAAAAGGTTGAGGAAGCCACAAACACACTCATGCAAGAGCAGCACTGGTTCTCATTACCAGCACACTCAACATAATGCTCTTGAGGTCATTTCAAACCAGAGCAGCAGAAATAACTAGACTTTTACAATTTATGGAAGCAAACGTCAGATGCGTGTCGCTAAGGTGGTCGGCTTGGTTTCACAATTTTTCTGGATTCCGTTTGTTGTTCGTTAGAATTTTTCTGGATTTTGTTTTAGCTTTAGTAATTAAATTTTAGTGTTAGAATTTAACAGCAATTTAATAAAAGTTGAATACTTTTACATTTTTATATTTCCCAAATTCATTTTTGCTTTATCTTTTCCGGATTACGGTTTAATGTTAGTAATTACATCTCAGTGTTAAAAATTCACACCAATTTATTAAGTTCAACAAAAAATTAAATAAAATTTTAGGGCCCTTAAGAAATTTATTTTTATTATTTTTCCCAAATTCTATGTTTTCTGTAATTTTCTATATTGCTTTTAAATGATTTTATTGAATTTTAAATAATCAAAAAGCATGTCTAATCAATTTATTTCCAAAGAATTTAATAATTTCACACGCAGAACTACAGACTTCATATTTAAATAGTCTTTAAATAGACTTTATTTTTGTAGTTGAGTTGCGAGTTTATACTTAGCCATTCTGAGTATAAATATTTTTCTCGCAATCGTGACTTCAGACTTTTTTTTCAAAATTACGATTTCAAATATTTTTTCTCGCAATCATTTATATCTCGCAATTCTGACTTCTGACTTTTTTTTTTAAATAACGATTTTAAATCTTTTTCTCGCAATCATTTATATCTCGCAATTCTGTCTTCTGTCTTTTTGTCTCAAAATTACGATTTCAAATCTTTTTTCTCGCAATCATTTATATCTACCCATACTGACTTTTTTTCTCAGAATTACGGGTTTAATTCTTTCTCTCAAAATTTTCTTGCAATTCCGACTTTATTTTTCTCAGAATTCTGACTTTTATTATGAGTTTAAATATTTTTTCTCGCAATCATTAATTTTTCACTATTTTGACTTTATTTCTCAGAATTGCGAGTTTATACTTAGCCATTCTGAGTTTAAATATTTTTCACGCAATCGTGACTTCGGACTTCGGAAAATTACAATTTTAAATGTTTTTCTCGCAATCATTTATGTCTCGCAATTCTGACTTTTTTCTCAAAATTACGATTTTAAATCTTTTTTCTTGCAATCGTTTTTATCTAGCCATTCTGACTTTGTTTCTCAGAATTACGGGCTTAACTCTTTTTCTCACATTCATTTATATCTCACAATTCTGACTTTGTTTATTTTTAGAATTGTTTATATCACGCAATTTTACGAGAAAAAAAGTCAGAATTGTGAGATGAAAACAGGCTTCCATAAATATCTGATATTAACTGTAGATGTAACAGTAAAAGATAAGGAGTGTCGTACCTTTGCAGGCTCGGCGGTGTGTGATGGGTTTGTCCATATCTCTGTAGAATCCCTCTTTGCAGTAATGGCAGTGGCGTCCGGCGGTATTGTGTCTGCAGTTCATACACACTCCTCCACTCTTACGGCCCGAGAGCTTATACAACTCCATGTTAAAGCGACAGCGCCGCGCGTGCAGGTTACAATGACATGCTATAAAGAAATTAAATTAAAAAGTGAACATGTTATAGATTGAGTCCCCATTATTAATCCCCAAAGACACATACAGCAATTCAAGAACTCTATACAGTCTAGAAAAAGCTTATTTATATATACACTGAACCTTTATTTTTTAAGTCAACAAGAAAGAGAGAAAGAGACCCTTTTTACTTCTTTAACGTGATGTATTTCAAAGAGTTTTCAGAGTGTTGGACAGTGGTTTTAATTTTGCGTAAAATTAACCAAAAAGGAATGTTTTTTCAGAATCAGAGTTATTCCAGGTTGTCATTCCAAGATGAAAAATAAATAAATAAATAAAATACCATATCCACATCAATAAAACCAGTAAAATAAAAACAAAATTTTGATACATAATATTTTATAATACAATAAATAACATATAATGGGACAAAATTATAGATTTGCATATATGATTTATTATATGATTAAATAAAGAAATATAGGTAAACTGGAACAGTTTTTACAATAGAGAGTAAAAAAATCCCAAATATCCTGAATTAACACTCTTTATCCTGAATTTTATATATATATATACATTATATAATATTTTATTCAAATATCTGCCATAAAAAGTAAAAGGGTTTATCTTTGAATTGCCTACCTGTTTCATTTCAGTGTTTAAATTTTCCTCTTTTTGTGTGTGTGTGTGTGTGTTTGTGTGTGTGTGCGTGTGTGTGTGTGTGTTATTACAGGGCCAATTTGTATGGAATTCTGTGGTTAATGAAACCTGCTCGGGCCATTCCCTCACACACACCATCTGCTGCTCTGTTTGAGTGTGTGTGTGTGTGACGGGGCTCACGGAAAGGGGTGTAATTTCGGGGGGGTTCAGGGCTAAAGTCAACAGGGTGAGATTACAGCAAATTCAGCTCGATAAACGTCTGCAGACGATGTGTGTGATTGTGAAGGTTGTAAGGGTGTGTGCATTTCTCCAAATGAAATTCCAAACATGTGACAAAAAAACCACAACTATTCACACCCAAATAAAGAACTACACATTCAAATACACACAAGACAGAGACTGAGTTATTACAGCATATGGTCTACATGTGAACACCTACTCGGGTGTATCCAGCAGGTTTGCTGTTATCTCTCAGCGCTGAGTTTGTGCATAAAGCGTGACGCTTAATCTAAAGCTGTTCCAATGGTCTTTCTCAATGGCACCCTTCCTCTATTTCAAGAGCTTTCCAAACACAGCTGAAAGCTCTCAAACCTATTAACCTGAGGTTAGAGCAAACCCAGAGCTCCAAATTCATTCATGTAGAGCAAAAACTTTAGTTTGATGGAGCGTGCACTACAGGTATGCACAGAACTACACCTAAAAACACATTTGTGACCCTGGAGCACAAAAGCAGTCTTAAGTCTCCGGGGTATATTTGTAGCAATATCCAATAAAACATTGTATGGGTAAAAATTATAAATGTTTCTTTTATGCCAAATATCATTAGGATATTAGGTAAAGATCATGTTCCATGAAGATAATTTGTAGATTTCCTACCGTCAAAATGTAATTTTTGATTAGTAATATGCATTGCTAAGAATTCATTTTGGATAACTCTTAATGTGATTTTCACAGTATGTAGATTTTTTGTTTTTGTTCCCTCAGATTACAGATCTCAACCAAACATTGTCAGATCCTAATAAACCATACATTACTGGAAACTTATTTATTCAGCTTGCAGATTATGTATAAATCTCAATTTTGAAAAAAAATGACACTGAAGTCACTTTGCTGGTCCCCATTGACTTCCATAGTATAGAGGAAAAAAAATACTGTGGAAGTCAATGGGGACCATCTTCAAAGTGTCTTCTTTTATGTTTAGCAGATCAAATCAGTTCATACTGGTTTGGAACGACTTGAGGGTGAGTAAATGATGACTAAATTTCATTTTTGGGTAAATTGGGTAAGTGATGCTTGTCTCAGTGTACGCCGCTAATAAAAAAAACACCAAAACTGTAGAATAACACCATGCACAGAACATCACCTGTACGTTTTAACACGCATATGTTTTATCAACTAGGAATAACAGCTCATTTAAAATTCCATCCCTGGTTTTATGTGAGCATAAATATCAGAACATTTGGTGCACAGGTGTTTTTAATTGATTAGACGCTTCCTGTTGCGTAGATTGTTCACACATGAAAGAGTCGTGAAGTCTCACGTCTCCGTTCAGACCTTTTGTTTTCTGCCTGTATTAGAAAAGTGATTCTGGATTCCAAGAGAATTAGGAAAATTGGAAAAAGTTATAACACAAGTTTGGCAGTGAAGCGACTTTGAAACTGTAGCTAGTCGAGCTACTCATCATTTAAATTACAAACAAGCTACTTGAAAAGAAACAGCTACTTTCTTTAAATGGTTAATCATTTAATGTTTTGCACACACACCACTGTATTTATTTGGCACAAAAACAATGAGAATCTTTATTAGGGTGAGAGCATTACACAAATCATTTTACATTAAATACAACTAATATGTTGTGCTTTCTAGTATAGTGTGTCATCTTTTAGTAGTTGTACTTGTTTTGTTTAATGCTCAGTAGAAATCTTCATATATACGTATGCAGGGCCTCAAATGAATCAGTTAATCCGATTCATTTTAGTGAATCGGTTCATTCGGGTGATCATCTGAACAAAAGTGTTCATGTTATTCAAGAGGTTTACAAAAAGTGATCTACATGAAATGTCTGAACGAACCAATTCACTAAAATCTTCCGGTCGCCATAGGAGGAGAAAAAGGACAAAAAAATGAATAAACAAAACAAATGTCAGTGAAATGAGTAACAATCTCCAGAACACTGTACGAATCACGGCGGGTTCGCTGGAAAGCCCTTCAAAAACAAAACAGGATGGTGATTCACAACAACCAACAACAAAAACACAGGAAAATGTTTGATTAATCAAGTCGATCTCGGCCTTTGGCAGACATGTTTTTAATCTTTTAAACTTCTATTCAACTAAACAGGCATTTCACTTGCTGAAGAGTGACTCACCTCGAAACTCCCAGAAACAGGCGACAGCTGGAAGTTTCTTCTCTGAAGGTTTGGCACAGGACTTTAACTCGAGATGTTGATGAGTTACAGACACGCGCTGCTATTTCAAGCTGGAGATCTCTGACTAAACGCTGTATTTTATATGCTTTATATTTGTTTTTGAAATGTCACGATACTTACGCTCACATAAAATGGAGGAATAGGGTGCTGAGAGTGCTTTTATTTATTAATTTACTTAAATGGTTACATGTGTTTAGACGAGCCAAACAGAAAAGGTGGCGTTTAGTGTTTTTGGTTTACAGGCATCTTTCAGACGGTTTAGAAACTGCTGGAGTGAACAGGAAATAATAGAAATCCAGTGCAAATTTCTAGATGGCTTTGGTTTTACAAGAGCACAAAGTTCTTTGACAAATGCATCCCTTTGAATCGTAGCACGCAAAGAAACCAAACGACAAGCTAGTTCCAAGACACACGATCGTTGGCAGACTAACAAATAAAAATGAAGATAAACACATCTCTACAGGGTTTCTCTACAGCGTCACAGCTTTAAATCATTAACGCTTTGTGTGGCGTTTTCCGTTTTTTTCTTATTCTTGAAAGCAGCATGTTTTGGTTTGTGACGTATCGGAAATCTCAGGCAGTAAAACTGGGCTTGTGTGTGCGTGGATATGGTTAGCACTGATTTATTCAGTGTCCTGTGCAGATGGCCATGACTGGCATATGTATACACACATACACTTTAATATTTAGTAACTGCAAATCAACACACTTTTAAGCACTTAGTACACACCAGCAACCGCAAAGCCAATCACATTCTGCATTTCAATAAGAGAACGAAAGATAAACTATCTGCAAACTCTCACACTCTGTGCTCAAAGAAGCACACGGGAAAAAAGACAGGAAGAATTAGACGAGGCAGAGAGATTTATGAGAGACATTAGTGAAACTAATGAAGTGTCAGGACTGTCCAACTGGAGCTTTTGAAACCAATATATCTCTCCTGACAAAAAAGATTAATACATTTACACCATTCGGCAATTATAGATAAGATAAGATGAATATCTGCAGCTGTAAATCTACAGACAGTTGCTAGAATCCTTATATAAACTACTGTGTTATAACTGATGCATTAATGGTATCAGATTTTTAATTTTACTATTTTTATCTTTAATTTTTACTTTGTTACAGGTTACTTCATGGTTCCGAGGTACTTTAAAGAGACAGTGTGCAGTAGCCATCAAGTACATGCAAAATTATATATATATATATATATATATATATATATATATATATATATATATATAAATATATATATATATATATATATATATAAATATATATATATATATATTTTTTTTTTTTTTTTTTCAGGTATTGTATAATGTAACTTTAGGAAATAAAATAAAAGTTATATAAGCCGTTTAAAAAATATTAATTTCATAAAATAAAATAAAACAGTGCATTTCCCAGAATGTGTAGTTACATTTTAGCTTAAATTAAGCTGTAACTCTATATGGGTTATATCGTTTTTGACCAAATGTTGGTTTGTAGTTAGAGATAAACTTTCAACACTAAACTAAACAAAACTTAACTACAGCGTCGGATTCACTGAACAGAAAGAGTTTGTGCTGCTTTACAAAACCCTACATTGCAAAAAGTCTGTGTTGATAAATACAGTAGGTGATTTTTTTGTATTTTATTTTTTAAATATAATTTATAGGTGCATTTTAAACATTTTCTGCACAGTTTAGTGCACCATGCCCATCAAAAATACACTCACACTTTTGTTTCTGCTCCGCGGCACTGCTCTGCTTCAGCATCGGTGTGAATTCAGTGTTAATATAGCCGCCAAAATAAATAAACGCTGCTTTCGCACGCGTGTGAAATAGCCCTATACTCTCACACTGCTGTCACTGAGTTCAGCTCTGAGCGTGGGCTTTTCAGACATGGTCTATGAGAAGAAGTTTATGCTAAGATTAACATACTGCTATACAGACATACACAAACACACTTGTGTGTCAGTCTGAATGCGTTCAACAGAATGTATCCAGCATTAATACCGATACAGCCGAAGTCAAGCTCAATAATCAAATTCAGATGTGAGATGCGATGAGAATTAACCTTCACGTTTCTGTCAAGAGATCATTTCGTAACATCACACTGTAGCTCTGTTCTAAAATGTAGTGAGCTGCCTACCTAGACAGCATAAATATCGACGCTTTATTTTGACTTACACAGAAAGACCAATTCCAGAATACACTGCAACAAACTCCAGTGAAAAGTGCATTCAATATGGCGGACCGCTCGAGAAAAATGTTAAATATAAACATACAGCAGTTCCACAGTTTTTTGGGTTGATAATTTGGTTGGCCCAGTGACATTTGCTGATATTAAGCATAACATTTCATTCAATACTGAATTGTAATACAAAATTCAGCCTACTTTACGCAAGACATGTGTGTGTTGTGAATTTTCATCAATAGTTTAGCAAAAATGATTCGCAATTGAGTTTGATGGTAGAAAATTTGCAAAGCTGCAGATGAAGAATAGTCCAAATCATTGTCAATTAAAGTCCTTCAAACTAAGAATGTATGACGATATGATGACAACATTAGCGTCAGCACCAATGCATGATAATATTCTGTTCATTATAAGCACGCACTGCTGTTTAGCCTCTTGCCACTTTAAATGCTCAAGCTCTTGAGTCAGTGTTTTTATCAACTTGAAAAGTCGTTTTCAATCGTTCCTCTGTGTCATTATCGTTTTAGCTGTCATACAATAGGAACGAGTATTAAAACTTAATAAGTGTGGTTATCCTTATTGTGATAAGGAGCCTTTAGGATAGCTATGTAATCAGCAAGGCAGCTCACTAGGGGCCAGATTTACTAAACAGGACAAATTAGCGTAAGACCACAAACTCATAAAAGTGCTGATGCCATTGGAAAGTTCAACAGGTGATCTACTGACAATCTGCAAATTCAACAGCCAGCAAATTTCCATAACGATCAAATTAATTTACCAAGTGCAGCGCGAATGAGCAACAGCACTAACAGGGTTAAGACATGCTTTTTTGGGAGTTAAATAATAGCACGAATACCAATTTAATGACAACCGCAAACATTAATAAATCACATTGTGTGATGCATTTAAATACTCTCCTCCCATAAATTTTGTGTCTGACTTTTATAAATGCATATGCAATAAGATCAGTCGCAAACGTAAATCTAATTCGAATTTGTGTTTTGCACTGGTACAAGTTGCAAGTAAAGCTAACAAAGATTGAACAACTATCACGTTTTAAAAAGAACACACCAGTCTGTGTGCAACTTACGCAAGCACTCGTTGGCTTCTTTCGCTGTCGCGCGTTGCCAGGGCCGGTCGTAGTGAAACGGTTTGCAGCGGTCACACTCCGGACCCTCTGTGTTGTGTTTGCATTCACACACCAGTTTCCCATCCCTCTCTCGCGTGCACCTGGAGGCGTGTCCGTTACATTTACACCTCCCGCCCACTTGGAAGTCACCAACCGCGTAGTAATAAGTAGGCAGGGTTCCAGGAGACCCGAGAGGGTCTTTGGTCTCGCGTCCCGACATGGGCAAAGCTCTAGAGTGCTGTGGGCGACTGAAGACCACTCGAATATCTGTGACTGTCACCCAGTCTTGCAGAACAGGGCTTGAGTCGAAATCCTTCCCCGAAGGGCGACCGTCCAGTGTACTAAAAGCAATAAGGCCGCCGGAAAGCGGGTAGAGATCGGTGTGTCCATCCGTGCATAAAGCTTCCTGCTCGTTCTGCTTGGTTATCGTTGCTTTGTTGGGTCGGTTGTACATGCGACGGCACTGAGATGAGTAGAACTGGTAAGGCGTCCAAGTGCGACCATAATCCATGCTTTTATAGATGGCCAGCGATTCGGGCCGTGGGGAACAGAACTGAAGGCTGATGTACGTGATCTCAAACTTCTTCCCGAGCGACAGCGTGAGCGTGACGTTGAGCGGCGAACCCTGCAGGTTCTCCGACTGCCAGCAGGTGAGGTTGTGGGCGGAGCTTATGTCTGTGAGGTAGGAGGCAGGGTGGGCGTGGCGAGGGTCCGATGCGTCGCAGACCTGACACGTGCGCACCGCAGGACGGTCGTCGCGTTCCACTATACTGCAGGAGCGAGACGGTGGCTGGCCGCATGCGCTCGACACAGTGACCTCTTGGCCGAACGCTGCATTGATGAACTCTGGGACACATCGGCGGGCATCGCCCGTCTCGTCATAGCAAGGGTCCGTCGGTGTCACTTCAGGCCCGGCGAATGGGTTCGGACTGTGACTGGAGGCCCAGGGAAGAGTATGAAACAGAGTAACCAGAGAAATAATGTTCCAAAAACTTCTCATGATGTCACGGGAGAGGGGGAAGTCAAATAAACAAATATGTCCGTAGCGTCTCTTCAGACTGGAGCATGTGTTTTATCTTGGTAAGACGACCCGGACAGAAAAAATCCAGTGGATAGACGACTTTCACAGGAGCAGTTCTCGGGAGTGTGTGTCTGGAAATGGAAAGGCACAAAATGTCAATTATATTTATACATCATAAAACTATATTTATACCATTCATGCTCATCAGAACCACAAAGTCTACTTAAAAATCGAGCCGACAGAAAACATCTAGAGTATGTAGAACAGTGTCATTTTTTTATTCAATTCAAAGTTTGAAATCAAGCTACTGTATCTTGTGCTAATGCAACAAAATTACCGCACTGTAAAATCTAAAATACACTGAAAGATCAAAAATGTGTGAGATAGCTAGTTATAATGGTACTTAAACAATGTTCAAATAAAAGCCTACATATAAACCTGTCTTATAAATTGGTCTCTTCATTAGAAATTGGCCTACAGGTTGGTACCATTGATGCACAAAAATATCTGTATTACAGTATATTCTGCACTTCTTCCCTGCTGTACCGAATATCTATACTTTTCAAGGTATCAAACTGAAGTTAGAAATTCAATTATTGTGACAAAATAAATTTTGTAGGGTGCCACAAATTTGTTAACATTTCCAAAGTGTGCCACGACTAAAAAAAGTTTGGGAAACACTGGTCTAAGGTACTTCAAAGAGTCCAAAAAATGATGTTACCGCAATGACACCATAATGCAAATGAAGTGCACTGAAGAAAATAAGGTAAAAAAAAAAAAAAAAAAAGGCCAAAAAAAATAAATAAATAGTCCATGAAAAGTGGTTTATATATACATATATAAACTAAATTTAAAAATAAATAAAATTTACATTTACAATAAAAATAAAATAAATATTTTTAAAAAATAAAAATAAATAAAATTGATCGTGCATTTTAAAATAAATAAATACATTTAAAAAATCAATGTGTAATAAATAAAATTAACTTAAAAATGAATACAATTTATTTAAATACAAACAAACAGAGTTTCAGCCTAAATTCAACTGTCACTCAATAGGAGCAAGATAGTTTTGGACCAAATGTTGGTTTGTAGTTATTGATAAACTCGCAGAACTAAATCTAATACTACACTAAAAAGGGACATCAGTGAACTCTTATAAATAATGCTAAATATATGTATCTACAGTACTTTATATTTAAGTTGTTTGGTATGTTTTAAATACTTTGCAGCTGAAACGTTTTGCAATCATTTCTACACTTCACTGTAATGAGCATGAGGAATGAGCAACAATAATAGTGATGATTGTACAAGTGTGTTTAGAAATGCTCATTTATAGACGTTTCAGTCGTTTTAGGAAAGCCATGCATGCTGCTGTTATTTGATGGGTTAATTTTGTCTTGCTGAGGTTCTTCGTGTTTTCTTGGCGAGTCTGGGCCGTTGGAAGCCAGGGGATTTGAATAAGAACATTTAATATAATATTGTGCACAATGCACTTTTCTAAACTCATAAAGCAGAAAAGTGTACTTCTGTACCTCTACCGCTGGAGGAATCAGCGGTCACAGTCCGTTCCCCATCCGATGTGCCATGTTCCAGACAGACACCGAACGAATACAACTCTCAAACTCTCCTGATGCTCGGATCCATGCATATGATCAGCCGGGAGGGAATCTGATGAGATCAGTTAATGAGAAACAGTTTGACATTAGTGTGTATCTGAGCCGAATCACACTTCTACAGCATTACAAAGAGCAATGAACCATGAAACCAGTGTAAAACTCCTCTCTTAGGACCTGTCACTGCGTGTGTGTGATGTGAATATCAATGCGACTCTTTCTGCTCGGGCCCCTTCGCAACGGTTCAGATGGACCCTCAAAAATAGAGTCAATAAAAGCATGCTAGACGCAACTTATACATTTGATAAAAACGGTGCAAGCCAGATGAATTAAGTTTTATTACTGGGATGAAGAATAGATTAGGAATTGGCTCAGATGCCGTTACTACATCATGCTTGTCCCATGCAATTCCAATGAAGCTGTCCAGCATCAAAAAGCACACAGAAGCTTCCTTGTGGAACAAATAGAAATGGGATGCATGTACTGAAAATCCGATATTTCAGATTCATGATCGAATCATTCGTTTGAGTCAAATCTTTCCAATGATTCAGTTGATTCAGTTCACAAATCCATTCATTTAACTGAATCTATAACAACGCTATGATTATATGAGATTTTATGGTGCTTTTGTGTCCTTTTTTCCAGCATTATGAAGCTACAAAGCCTGTGTTTTCGAAGAAAATTGTACAGCGTATGTTTTATATAAAGACAAAACTAGCTCTGAATGGTCTTTTTTTTTTATTGGTTTCTTTCACATTCTACCAAACTCTCTCTTTTTCTCACACACACACACACACACACACACACCTCTTGAGTCACACATCATCAAACACCAAACAGAGAATTGAGCTCATTATTTGACCCTCGTGCTGTCAGACGAAGTCTCTTTCTCTAGAAAGAATGGAGAATGGACATCTCTTACAGAACGACTAAATAAGGAAAGCATAGTTTCTCCATTGTGTATACAGTGTGTGTGTGTGTGTGTGTCTCATGACACAGAATTCATCAAGAATTGTTGATAACTACAGATTTCTGCACTTTACATTTCTCTCCATCATCTCAGGTCTGTTTTTTACTCCACTTGTTTTCTGGTCCAGCAGGTGAAAATGGTGCATCTGATACCTAACGTAATGTAGCACCACACTCTTCTCAACAACACGCATGATTTGAGGAACCATTCATGCTTTGGAAGTTTTTCGATGGTTAAAACTGATTAAAAAGTCACATAGAGCAAGCTGACAAGTTAAATGCATGACTACAAATGTGCGAGTGGAAAGAAAAGCGCCTGGTGAAAGAATGCAGCCACTGCGACCAGACCCTTCCCTCACACACACGGACCAAACCCAGCCCTCGCTAAAACAGCAAAACCTGATCTTAACCACACACACACACACACACACACTCACAGAAAAATACACATGATGACCGGGTCATGCATTGATTGCTGATTTGAAAATAATTGAAGATATTTGAGAATCTGTGCAGTAATGCATCATGGGGACAGAAATGCGGCCAGACGTTCACTAAAACTAATAGGGAAAAAACTTTTTTTAGAAACATCCTTTAAGATAAAAAAAAAAAAAGATGCATAAATAAAGACAATAAAGACAGCTTTGGTTGGTCTGTATTTACTATCATTTGTTTTATACGATAAGTCATCATTTAGATATGCAAATGTGTTTGTGGGGTTTTAATGCATGGGGTTTCACAAACTTTCACAATCTCAAACATAAGTGCACATCTTTTTCCATTTCACAACAAATATTTCAGCACTAGGCATCACCGGCTTTGAACTCAGGAGGGAAACCACAAATCATTTTATGAAGTGTTCAAACACTGGCAAACACACTCACTCGCACACACACATATACACACGTACAAAGTCGTAAGGTGCCAAGGCTACGACAGATTGAATCATTTAACACCGCTCTCTGACTGGACAAACTCTGTGTGTGTGTGTGTGTGTGTGTGTGTGTGTTTAGGAACACCCCAAAAGTTACACCACAGGAGTTGCATGGCACAGAATAACTTCAAGCACACACACTCCCCCAATTACACTTTTACAGCTGTCACCTGCTATTTTATGACCCCTGACCTCTTGACATGCTTAAAAACACATGCATAAACAGACAGACAGACAAGACACATACTAGAGGAGCAATGGATGACTCACACATACACACACACACACACACACACACACACACACACACACACGCATATATATATATATTAACCTAAGATCCACTTAAATATTAGTAACATGGTACGTGTTTTCACATTTTACTCTTTATGTTATGCAATATGCATGAGTGCAATTCATCAATGCATAATCTAATCTAATCTGTCTGAAATCAGAAGGCTGTGGAAGTTTGCAACAATTAAAAAAGATGTTTTGAAATCTGAAAGTTGCTTTAATTGTACATTAAACTCTTTCATCTAAAAAAAAAATCAAGCTAAACTCCTGAAATGACTCTTTTTGAATGCAAATCCAGTAAATCAGTTAAACTTATTGGAGGGACTTTTCTGTTGGCAACAAAAGTGAAAGGGAGTCACGTGCATGCGTACACACACACACACACACAGATGAAGCTTCCTGTGCTGGAAGAGGAGGAGAGTGAAATATAGGCCGTGTTGACTTTAGCTGCTCAGGTGGACTGAGCCAATACTGTGTCAGATCCAAACCTTTCACTGAAGTTGCTCTAATGTTGCCCGGTGATGAAAATACGCTCCAATTATGTCTTAAAATGCAGGAAGAGAGTGCAACAATGCTGAAATGTGATGCTAAATTATATGCATACAGTGCATCATCACAAAAGTGCATGATGCATGCTACAGTAAATAAAGAAGTTAATTATACTATGAAATAAAGAAAGAGTTCACTCTACATTTTGTCTCACCTTCATGTCGTGGGAATTTCTTCCTTCAATGGAACACAAAAGATGTTCAACCTGCTCTTTGCAATACAATGAAAGCATACAGTGACCAGTCTCCAAAATGGACAATAAAAATATCATAAAGTAGTGCATATGACCAGTGCACTACAATCCAACAGCTTTGTTTGTGGAACACCTGAACCTAAAGCGTCTTAAATATTCTATTCTATCTAACATATCATAACTTTTGTTATAAAATTCCATCCTTTATATCATGAAGATCTCATAAAATTAGAGAAGCAATTGTGTTCAATATTATTGACATCATATTTTTTAAACGCAATGTAAATCCAAGTACACTCTAGAAAGTAAAGGTTGGTGTTTTGCAGTGGTGCCATAGAAGAACCATCTTTGGTTCTGTGAAGAACCTCTCAGTGAATCATTGTTTAAAGAACTGTTTTCTTTTGTTCTAAATGTGAAGGACATTTTAATAATCTGAAGAACACTCAACTATAAAGAACCTTTTATGGAATGTTCATGGATGTAAAAGATTCTTTATGGAACCATCAGTGCTAATAAAGATGTGAGGTTTCAGTGAAAACATGATTTACATATTAGTCTGTTCTTCACATAAAGCTTCATATGACTCGGAATATGGAATATGGAGACTTTTTGTGGATTGACAGGCTCTGTGCTTTCATTGCATGAAAAAAAAGTTAAACATCTTTGAATTTATCATCTCATACCGGTTTCAAAGGACATAAGGTACATTTGATAGAATGTGGGGGGGGGGGGGGGGCTATTTCTTTAAATATATATAGTGCTGGAAGAGAGAGCTGGGATGTGTTAAGTAGGTCAAGAATCAAGTGCTTTTCATTTCGACAGCTCTGAAATGTCTGATTTTTTACCTTTTCTTGAGGGCCGGCCGCGGGCAGGATCAGTAAACCGAGCTGGCGTAAATGTTTATCCCAAAGTTTAACTCTACAGTTCATCTGTGACCCCGGGGAAACCAGAGAGGGGCTTCACTGCAATAAAATCACAGGAATCCACACAAACGTCCATCAGGGGAAGCAGAAATCTCGACGCTGTCTCGTGAGGAGTAGCTTGGCTGGGCATCTGTCACGGACCGGGAACGAAACACTTTGGGATGCACTGTTAAATCACCATTAAAAAAAGGAGAGAGTTTAGACTGTAATTGCCCAGTGCACAGAACCCTCATTATTCTCTAATTAAAAGAATCAGATTATTCAACACCACACCAGCTAATATGAAAAGCATCACTGCTTTAACTTATTAATTTGTGGTCAATTAAAAGCAATTAAACAGTTTGCATAATAACAGTGTTTTAAATCAAGCCATCTGAGAATCATTATTCAAGCCCATAGTAGCCACTGAAGTAAATCAATTCATAAAAATGTATACAGTGTAAAAGCATTATTTTTTTTTACTAGTAAATAAGATTTTGGGGGGAAACTACAGTTACCAGGGTAACTTTACATAAAGTAATTAATGCACCGAGTGTGATTTGTAACTGAACACATGCATAGCAATAGATACCACGTATTTCTCCATTTACAAGTGCATTGTGCATGATGCAGATGCTCCAACTCTTGAACTGTCCGAGGACTCACCTGAATCTCTGAATCCCGTCTGAAGCGCGAAACCTCATTCAAGCACAGATCTGAGGAACATTAATCCAGATCGAGTGTCATTTAGTCCTGTCGTCTGATGCTGAATGAAACTCACAGATGCAGCAGCGGTCAGTTCCGCTCCTGAGACACACACACACTGCCACACACACACACACACACATGCGCGCGCGCGCGGAGAGAGAGAGAGAGAGCCGAGGTGAGAAACTCGACCGTGCCCCTGACACACACACAACTCCAGACACAAAGTGCATTTGAAAACGAGGCTCTGTTTCTAAACCTAGTTAGACACACACGTAGACAGCGTTTCGGTGCATTTTAAGCGCGCGGCGTTTCGGGGTCGCGTGCACCATTTATGGGCTACATATGAGCAGTGTGTGGCATCGAGTCGGTTGCGCGCGCCAATGATGCCATAAACATGTAGTCTTAGCAGCAACACATCCAATGTGTGCTCGGGGTCTAGCATCAGGCATAGTAGCAGTCAGCATTTGTTTGATATTCATGCAAATATTTAGCAACCGCTTTTGCCAATACACGATTTACAAAAGAGGATTCGACGAGCAAAGATGATATAAGTTCCCACAGTTATGATCTTTAGCACATGCGCAGACTAGAAGTCGCTGTGTGTGGTCGGGGGTCCGGAAGTAAGCGAATTTAACTTTTAGGGGGGTTAATTTCTCCTCTAAGAAGAATTTTAAACATGTGACAGACGTCTTTAAGATGTCAGTTTTACATTCATTCTAAATCATAAACATCTTCTAAACGTCTATTAGACATCTGATAGGAAACGTCCTACAGATGCATCACAGATGAGCAAACGCTCTAAATATACGTCTTGTAGATGTCAAACAGATGTCTCCATGATGAACGTGTGCGATAAGGGACACTAGCGTGATTTCTGTAACATCTATTTTTTATCAAGTACGCTCTTGTAATCTAACGTTCATTAATACTAAAACATTTTAACATTGAGAAACCCCTAAGCCTAACTAATAACTTTTACTAAGACTGCTCGACCTTTTGTATTGACCTCTGAAAGGGGTGAGGAGGTCAGACCCAAATAAATTCCCACCCTCTGGCATCAGGCGTCTCTCTGCGCATGTGTGCTTTACTCTGCTGATTTTTCCTCTTGACACTATCTCATGGAGTCATCTCAAGAGGCTTTGATTCCCGTAAATCATCAGAAACGTGTGATGCAGAATCCAGATGGTGCGGGTAATGAGAGCGTAAAACACCAGACATAACGTAATTCCACAACTGATCCTAAACACTTGATGAACTGCACTCATCCGGTGTTAAACATCTCCCAACATCACGTGATCAAAATATTTGATCAGTTGCTTTTATCCACAGTAGTGATGGGGAACCCAACTCTAAAAAATGCTTGGTTGTTTCAACCCAACCCAATTTCAAATACAGTTTTTAACCCAGTACTCTTGAACCAAAGTTGGGTTGAAACAACCCAGCATTTTTTAGAGTGTAAATTATCTATAATCTGTAAAGCTAAGCTTTTAATGTGTTGCATCATGGAAACAGTGCAAGTCATCATTTTGCTTTCATTATCCTGAATCTGTGTGTAAAATACTCTTCTCTTCAAATTGCAAAACTGTTTACTTGGACTCCGTCTCGTGCATTTGAGTCATTTAACATGATCCAGATCATCTCCAATGAAACGCTCATCACAAGAACATTTTGAACTCATCCAAGACAGTGTTCTTGAAAAATAATACTCCAGGAATTTTCCAAAACAGTAAGTGCACCTCAAAAGCACACCAGAACATCATTAAAAAGATGAGTGCATGTGGAACAACTATGATGTTGCCCAGAACTGCGTGGCCATCCTCCAGAACTGAGGAAATGTTGTGAAGGACACAAGGATGCTTACAGGAACTCCTTCATTACAGAGATGACTGTAACTGTGCACGAGGCGATAGTTCAGATACATTTTGAACATTTTGTCTTCATTTACTCATATTTATTCCAGATCTGCATGATGTTCCTTTCTTCTCTGGAAGACAAAAGCTGATGTTTAGCAGATTTTTTACACTGCGTTTCTGCATACAATAAAAGCATACACTGTAAAAATGACAGAAGTGCCATAAAATTTCATGAAAGAATACGGCTGCTTCTTGAAGTAATTTTATAGCTTTAAATGCGGAACAGACACAAAATGTCATTATTTGCATTCATTATTTATATATATGCTTTATTATATATATATATATATATATATATATATATATATATATATATATATATATATATATATATATATATATATATATATACAATAGCAATTTAGAGATCTCCTTTTGTGGTTTACAGAAGAAAATTGTTGTGCATGGAGCAACCTAATTTTTTTATTTTATTTTAGGGAGAATTATTCCTTTAATACATCTGGCTTGTATAAAAAGGTAAAAAAAAATTGCACTGGATGTGAGAGACTGAACAATTTAGAAACGGATTAAATAATTTAATAAGCCTACAAACCTCAAAAACAGTGCATTACTCACATGACAGCATTCCTACAGCGAAGCATCATGCTTGTGTTGATATTTCTCAGCGGCACAGACTGGAAAACACTTAAAGTAAGAAGAAAAAATGATTGGAACCGGAAAAAAAAAAAGCTGGAGGAAACTGAGCGCTGGGAGCTGGAGGATGATTCACCTTTCAACACACCAGTAAACCAAAACACAGCCAAAACCACACTGAAGTGGCTTCAGACCAGGAGGTTAATGTCCTGGAGAGGCATCTGCGGAATTGACTTATTCATATTCAGTTACTGTGTTTTTGACTTTTTAATGTTTTTCTTGTACAGTAGCATTGATGTCGACGAGTGGGAAAACTCCCAGAGCAATCCTCATGCTGTAACACAATACACAGAAGACGGTTTATAAGCACTGAATGACAAACAGATCTGTGTTGCTGTTTTTAAGGTGACTGGTAGCACCAGAGACTCACAGATTTAGGATCATGCATGCGGCCGCCGCACAATCCAAGCTTTTTCCATGATGTGCTGTGAAATAAAGTCATTCTCAGTGAATGGTGTCTAGCGTGTGTTGATGGATGTGGGAGTTTCTCAGGCCTGTGTAAGCCGCTCAATATCCCTGTGGTATTTATGGCACTGTTTTACTCCGATGAGTGTGTGACACTGTGTGAGAGGTCAAGAGTCTCCTTCCTCCTTCACACATGCATATGAACCTTTGAGAACAATCTGTCTGTGCTTCTCTGGAAACAACACTCACGTGAGTGCGTGAGAGAGATATTTGAGTCAATAGCGCCACCTGCTGTCTGTTTAGCACACTCACACGTCCATTTGAGACCCACGAGTCTAATTTTTGTGTAGTTAAATAGTTAACACCAGAGAATAAGATATTTGTCTAAATTATAGAGAAGGTCGGGGCTAGTTGTCACAAGGGGTGTAAATTAGGGTTTTTATGAATTCTGTCTTTGAACTAAAATTTCAGAATATTGATCATTTAAAAAAAATCGTTACATAATTACCCATTCAATAAATAAATAGTTAACACAATATGTTTTAAATACATACTAAATACACAGAGAGAAATAAATTTCAAAATGTATTTCAGGGGCAAGAAAATATATTTCTAATCTTACAGTAGCTGACATTTTGGCTGACTGCACTTGAATGGAATAACCTCTCAAGATCAAAACTAGATTTATAATGATTTAATAATGCTCAAATCATTATTTTATTTGGAACATTGTAAAGGTTTATTACTTTCTTCATTTTATTCAAACGTGTTATATGATTACATGTACATAGACAACAAGTTTTGTGAATGTATGTTCTTGGACTGAAATATATAGGCCCAATTATATTGCTAAATCAAGAAATATTTTTATAATTTTTAAATATTTTTTCTATATATATATATATATATATATATATATATATATATCTTTTTTTTTTTTGGAAATATTTTTTTTGTCCTCGTAACCCTATTTTCATTTGTTTCAAAATGAAGGTGTATGTGTATATAAAAATATTATTTTTTATCTGATTTTATTTTATTTCTATTATATAAAATCCTTTCAGTGATGGATATCATTGTACCCGAATATCAAGGAGCCTGTTATATTCAACTAGTAGCTTATTTTCCTGTTTTATATCTTGAATCGGACAGGGGCGGATCTACCGGGGTGGCATAAAAGAAAGCCTTGCCACCCCTGCTGCCACCCCAGTTGGCAGCAACGAATTAAAGGTTATGGCCAATTAGAAAATTTAGTGATCCCTAAACTCCCGAACTGACTCAAATAATTTGCGAACCCGCTACGAACTCCCGAACTGATTCAAATGATTCGCGATCCCGCTCCGAACTCCCAAAATGATTTAAATGATTTGCGATCCCCAAACTGACTCAAATGATTCGCGAACCCGCTTTGAACTCCTGAACTGACTCAAATAATTCGCGATCCCGCTCCGAGCTCCGGAACTGATTCAAATGATTTGCGATCATCAAACTGACTCAAATGATTCGCGAACCCGCTACGAACTCCCGAACTGAATCAAATGATTCGCGAATGTTCATAATTGATGGATGAATCCAATCCAGCGAAGAGAAAAGAAAACTAAAAGTAAAAAAAAAAAAAAAAAAAAAACAGAGATAAAGTTGGCTTGACTGGACGAGTCTCAAATTTAGGGACCATCTCTAAAGTTACATGTGATATTGTTATACACTTTTCTAACGTCAGTAGCATTTGAGGAGAATGAGTTATAGTCATAAAAACAACTGTAATTGTAGATGTCAGCTATAATGCACAATTGAATTAAATGTTTGATTTTTTTTTTAATAATCTGTAAATCATAAGTAAATTATGCTACTCTTTCATATGGGCTCAAACACAAATTTGAAGCTCAGTAGCATTTGAGGAGAAAGACTTGCAGTCATAAAACAATTGTAATGTTTTCATTTTGGTGTCAACTACAATGCACAACTTATACATTTTTAATATATATTAAAATAAAGTATAAATCATTTAGGTAAAAATGGGGCCCGTTTATCACTTTCAGGCACATTCCTGTGAAAGTTTTTTTTTTTCAGGTTCCCTTACGAAAATTACCCATGGTTTTAACAATAACACCACAAATCATCGTTCTTGTAGCCATGGTAACTGCAAATTAACCATGGTTTTGTTACTTCAAATAATAATTTACAAAGTATTAATAAACTGTAATATTTTTTGTTGTTGTTGCTATAAAAACAGACCTAAGCCATCAATAGCCTTTAAAATGACTTAAAATGTATTATATAAAAAAAATAATGAGGCAATAATGAATGGTTAATAATAACACTGTTACAATACATAATGTAGGCAAATACAAAATAAACAGTTTATGCACATGTTACTACAAATGCCTGCAAAGGGAGCCAAATGCCACGTGATTGCTTCTGTTACACTTACAGGATGATCAAATCCTTGTTTAGGCTACCGACCAAACATTTCATTTAAATATTCACTTAATCTTTCATTTTTGGCCACCTTGTTGCTATAGATGACACAGCCTTTATCATTTCTTCAACAAAAAAAACGTGCATATCACAACCCTTACAAAAATAAACCATGGTTTTATCATAGAAAAACTGCTTAATTTCCTTTTGCATGATTTCTGAATCCTTGAGACTATAAAATAAATTAGAGTCATAATAAAGTTACAGCCACAGGTAAATGTCGAGAGCTACAATTGTGATTTGTAAATAATACAATTTATTCATTTAGTTTTTTAATTGAATAAAGTTCTTTTTTCACCCCTATAGTAGGTGTTTTTTACCTCATCATATTTGAGGAAGGGGGTCACAACAATACAATCCTGCTTATGGGAACCCTTAAGGTGTTTTTATACACGTCTCTGGGAATGTGTGCTCTACTACACACACACACACACACACACACAGACACACACACACACACACACACACAGACACACACACACACACTGAAGCACGCGTGGTGTTTTCAGCTCTTCACTATATTGATGCATGATGTATGCTACACATGTGCACGTCAGCGTGCTATGAGAGGATTTCAACATTTCATTTGATAAAACTATCGTCATTCATTCGTCTCATACACAGACTGACAGAAACGACAATGTCTTTACCACAACCTGTCAAAATAAAATCTCGGTATGACTTGAAGAAATTCAAACAGAAATATAGTACTATTGCACAGTAGAGTATGCTATACGTCAAGTAGGCCTAATAACTAATAATAATAGTTAATTAAAAAACACAGAAACTCAGGTTACAACCCACCAAAATAAAAGTTTGGTCTAACACAAAGAAATTATGTAAGAAATTGCACAGTAAAATATACTTAAAAGATATTCTAAAACCTTATTTTAAAGGGATATCACACAAGTTTTCATAGAAGTTTTAATTTAAGCTTGCCAAAACAATAACACCATATTTTTCAAAAACAATTTCTAAAAGTACATTTGTATTTGTGCCTATAATGCTTATTTATTTATTTTTATTGTCAGCTAATAAAATCTATGCTTCAGGTCCATATTCATATAACATCTAAGGCTAAATGTTGCTCTTGACTGGTTGAGTTAGATTGTGATTTACACTAAACAGTAGAAAATCAGTTGAGTCTCCCCATCTGTAAATGTCATTGGCTGTTAAAATCTTGTGTTTCTTATAATAAATTGACATATTGATAACATTAAACCTTACTGTATGCATTAGTGAGTGTGTGGTGCTTATGGGGTATGGTCACTTATTCCTTATATGAACTGTTTCAAATGCAAGACATTGATTGCATGAGATTAAGTTTGTAAATGATGGCCTGTGTCCTTTCGTAGTGTGTGCATATACTATTTATCATCAAACTGTGATAACTGTGACTAAATTCAGTACATATACGTCTGCCATATGTTGCCACCCCTCCAAAATTCCTGCTCCCTTCTCACCACCCCATCAGTATTTTTCTAGATCCGCCCCTGGAATCGGATAATTTACCATCATTATGAATAAGCTAGTGAAGCAATAACTTCTAGATCATTATAGATTGTGGTATGTTTCGGTCAATAGGGGGCAGTGCAGCCTGTTTAATGTTCTCTTCATACAGAAGAATTGATTGATTCTATGATTCATGCTTTCATAAAATCTAATTACGTGCTAAACATTCTCATAACTACCTAAATAACAAGAAAATACAAACTGACCTGATTATATAGATAGATAAATATTCTTAAATACCCATGCAACAGTCGGCCACGATGACAACCAATAAACCTGATGAATCCAGGGCAAATTAAACAGTTTTTTAACATTAGAGGATCACATTTTAAGAAAAGTGGCAGATAGATGAGCATCCACACACATAACTGAATATAAATAATCATAAAAACAGATATGGCCTTAGAATGTGATCACATTTGAGAAGAAAAAGCTTAATAAATAGACATTTTCACCTATTTCCATTTGCAGCTACAGTAGGTCATATACAGTAGAGGTTCTCATTAAGGATGCATATTTAAAGTAAAAATGTGAAAACCTGTTACCATTTAAAATCTCAGTTTTCTATGTGAATATATTTAAAAACTCTGTGATTGAAGCTGAATTACTCCAGTCTTCAGTGTCACATGATCCTTCAGAAATCATGTTTTGTTTTTGTTGTATTTCTGATTATAATCAATGTTGAAAACCTTTGTGTTGCTTCAGATTTTTTTATAAAAATGATGATATATCATTCTTTGACATATGATACATGCTATATCATTCTAGCATTTATTTTAAATGGAAATCTTTTGTAACCTTATAAATGTCTTTACTCTCACTATTGATCAAGTTAATGTGTCCTTCGTGAATAGTATTCATTAAAACAAATTACTAATCCCAAACTTTTGAATGATAATGCAAACTCTTTGACACCAACACAGTACATTTTACTCCTGACTACGCTGCAAAAAGTTTCCTGGTTAATTGAAAATCTGTCAGATACCATCTCAGCGCGTCGTCAGGACATCCCATCTGCAAATGAATCAATAGTGGTTTATTATATTGCCCTGGTGATATCGTCAGCAAGTGTTACATAAAGAGTCGACACAGTGATTCCTGACATCCTCTTGATGGATCAGTCCCCATTAAATCCTGAATAAACAGGGAAAACTCTCTCTAAAGCGGATCTGAGAGCATCGGTCTGAAGAAGACCCGTAGCAGAAACACCTGATAACCTGCACCATGGAGACACGTAAGTGACACAAAGTCTAAATGTCATTATATAAGCTCAAATATCATCTGCTGCAGGATCTTTTTTTTGTATTTGGTGATTTTCTTGTGGCTAAATGAAATCTGCTCTCCTCTAGTTCACACAGGTGTCACTTGCTGAAACAAAAGGTCCAAAAGCTGTCAGCAGGGTGGTACCTTTTCAAAACAAAGCACTTCAAAGGTGTACTTATGAGTACCTAAATGGTACATAATAGTAACTTGTGAAAAGCTACCGCCCCTGTGGCAGCTTTTGCACCTTTTTATCAGAGCGAAAAACACGGACATAGTATTCAATGTAACATTATATCTTAGCATTTCTAACTTCTTTTTCCCAACCATTGGCTTGTACAGTGTGTGTGTGTGTGTGTGTGTATATAATGACATGGGTATGACACAGGTATTACAAGGAGAGGGTGACTTATGAGGACATAACCCATGTCCCCATTTTTCAAAACACTTATAAATCATACAGAATGAGTTTTTTTGAGAAAGTAAAAATGCACAAAGTTTCCTGTGAGGGTTAGGGTTAGGTGTAGGGTTGGTGAAGGGACATAGAATATACAGTTTGTACAGAATAAACACCATTACACCTATGGGATGAACACACTTTACACAAAAACAAACGTGTGTGTGAAGGATTATTAGGAACACCTGTTCAATTTCTCATTAATGTAATAATCTAATCAACCAATCACATGGCAGATGCTTCCATGCATTTAGGTGTGTGGTCCTGGTCAAGACAATCTCCTGAACTCCAAACTGAACGTCAGAAGGGGAAAGAAAGGTGATTAAAGCAATTTTGAGCATGGCATGGTTGTTTGTGCCAGACGGGCCGGTCTGAGTATTTCACAATCTGCTCAGTTACCGGGATTTTCACGCACAACCATTTTGAGGGTTTATAAAGAATGGTGTGAAAAGGGAAGAACATCCAGTATGCGGCATATTGTTGATGCTAGAGGTCAGAGGAGAATGGGCCGACTGATTCAAGCTGATAGAAGAGCAACTTTGACTGAAATAACCACTCGTTACAACCGAGGTATGCAGCAAAGCATTTGTGAAGCCACAACACACACAACCTTGAGGTGGATGGGCTACAACAGCAGAAGACCCCATCACTCATCTCCACTACAAATAGGAAAAAGAGGCTACAATTTGCACAAGCTCGCCAAATTTGGACAGTTGTAGACTGGAAAATGTTGCCTGGTCTGATGAGTCTCTGATGATTTCTGTTGAGACATTCAGATGGTAGAGTGACAATTTGGCGTAAACAGAAGGAGAACATGGATCCATCATGTGCAGGTTGCTGGTGGTGGTGTAATGGTGTGGGGGATGTTTTCTTGGCACACTTTAGGCCCCCTAGTGCCAATTGGGAATCGTTTAAATGCCACGGCCTACCTGAGCATTGTTTCTGACCATGTCCCTCCTTTCATGACCACCATGTACCCATCCTCTGATGAATACTTCCAGCAGGATAATGCACCATGTCACAAAGCTCGAATCATTTCAGACTGGTTTCTTGAACATGACAATTCACTGTACTAAAATAGCCCCACAGTCACCAGATATATATATATATATATATATATATATATATATATATATATATATATATATATATATATATATATATATATATATATATATATATCCATATAATGCAAAGAAATTCAGACATTTGCCTTAAGTGTGGATTGGGGACTCACACATGCATATAGTTTGAGTCACACAGACTGTAGTAACCATACACACACACATCATGAGCTCAGGCAACTGATGGTGGTCCAACAGGCACAGTGTGAATGTCACCCACAAGACTAATGGAAGCATCTCTCTCTCTCTCTCTCTCTCTCATACACACACACACACACACACACTCCAGCAAAACACAACAAATCAAATGAAAAACTACTACAGCGGGCCTGCAACCACTGCAGCACTATTTGGAGACATGCAGATGATTGATGATTAAACTTCTTCATCGGTTTCCCTCTCAGAGCTGTAATTCATCCAGATAAGTGAGCTGTTTTGCTTTTGTTTTCCGAGCACTGTCTCCATGAACACTGCAAATTGGAGCATTTACTACATTTGGTATCTCACTGGCCTCTGCCAAGGACAGAAAACATTGTGTTTAACTTCGGTCTGAAAGAACTCCCTGATTCACTCCAGCTTGGGTCATATTTTTAATGATGAATACACCCCCCCTCCCTCATGGAAGGCTGAAGTGCTCCGCCAGTCTGACGGCTGGGTGTTTTGAGGCCTAGTTTGTCGGGGATTGGCTTTCACACACACAGGCTGAAAGGGTTACTGTTCAATCTATTCTGCGCTCGCCAGAGTGCGCAGCCGAGTGGCGCCTGTGCGTCACACACACACACACACACACACACACTCGCACAGTCGTACACACTCTCAGCCTCCTCCAAAAAGCTCAAGACATCATCAAGAAACAGAGCTGACAACAGCCCCCACTCTGCGCCAGCAGTGTATCTGTCACAATAACCTTAGCAGTAACGCACACACATGCACTTTCACTCCCTAGTGATCCGCGCGGACGCGCTGGACGCCGAAATGACAGGCGCGTGATTCACGCGCGTCTCTGGAACACGCAGCATGCACGTGTGCGCGTGTGTGAAGTCGCGTTTTTACGCATCTCTTGAACTCGCAGACAGCATGTTTGCTGACTAATTAAGAGTCTGGAACCGTCAGCATCGGTTCAGAGGCATTGTAGAGGGCTGCAGAGTTTCTCACGCTGAGACTTTTGGACAAGAATCGGTCTCAGATTTCTGTCTCTCAGATTTCTCCCCCTTGCCGTTCCCTTTCCAGAAGCAGTACGTCAGGAGCTGCTGGCTCTCCCTGCTCTATTTCACCAGTGACAGTGTTTGAAAATGGCTGAATCATATTTTAGCGCTGTTAACATCTGCGCGCTTTTACGCACGTTTCCAAGCGCGCCCTGTAGAGTATTTCCACACCGACAGCACGCGGAAGGGCCCAGATCTCATTCAGAAAGAGCAGCACGCACGCATCTGCATTCATTCTGCAACATATGCATCATTCAATCTTAAGAAACCATTAAGAATCTGACATAAAACATATTTCTCAGATCCTTCGGTGCAAGTTTAACAGAGTTTATTGCTAAAACCATGGCATTTACACGGACATGTTCATTATTATTATCGTTAATATTAATATTCTCTTAAATTCATCTTTAGAGTTTTTCAAGTAGAATTTCTGTTATATTCTATTATCTTCTCATTATCTATACTCACAACCTTTAAAACAATAAATAAAACATATACATTTTTTTTTACTAAAATACTATTTGATCTCCAAAAAAAAAACTGAGTTCACGTGTATCATTTTCAGCCCAGCCTTTTTTTTTTTAAATCATCATCATCATTACCGATATTAATATTTGTACAAAACCTCTATGCAGTGTTCTTCAGTCTTTATGAACAGAGTTCGACTGACGTTGTTTCCTCGCAGTGATTTCATAAAAATATCCACGAGCGGAAGTGCTCCTCGTGAGAACATGGTCCTGATCCTTTAACAAAAATAGCTGCATTATTCTTCTTCTTCTTCATCATCATCTTCTCACTTAAATATGTACATATGCTGTCACATATTTTGAATTAAAAAGCTATATATGTGTGTGTGTGTGTGTGTGTGTGTATGCATGGATAAAAAAATAGATTCGCTATGTGGCGCCACACGTCCCTGTCCGTGGGTAAACAGTGCAATCATCCATAATCGACAAGCCCTCTCTCGCGCTCGCGCGCTGCTCAGCAGGAGCACTTGCACTCGGAGATGATGGGGTACTGCACCGGTATCCACGTGCAGTACTTCTGCCGGAGGAAGCCCTGGCAGTACCACCACAGAAAGGTCTTGGTCACCGATTTGACCGGCTTGCAGGACATGCCCTCGGGGAAGGAGCACGAGCGCTCGCTGAAGCAGTTCCCCTCCTTGATGTAGCGCGGCCAGAAGCGCGCGCCCAGGTCCTTCCAACTGTACAGCACCGGACAGTGCGTGTACATCCACAGCCACTGCAGGAACTTCCGCCGCGCCTTCTTGCCCACCTTGACACTCCTCCCGTACGGCGTCTCCGTCAGGTTCAGCTTCTTGAGGTCGGCGGGCATGGGCAGGCGTGGCAGCTCCGGCGGCGCGCTGGCGTTCAGCTGCGCGGGCAGGTGGATGGACATGAAGTTGGAGTCGAAGTGGCTGCCCAGCTTCTTGCGCAGCGTCTTCTCCGAGAGATCCTGCTCGCGTGGATCGTGCTCCGGGTCGGGGTCCTCCCTGAGGTCCGGGACGGGCAGATGGTCGCTGGGCGAGGGCCTCAGGCGTAAGTTGTGCTGGGCCGCGGCGCCGTGCGCGCACAGGAGCAACAACAGCAGCGGCAGCGCGCGGGGGATGCTGCCCATGACTCGTCTTCTGTCTGTCTACGGAGTGGAGTTGGCCCTCACACACCCGCGCATAAATAGTCCGAGCGACAGCACGAGCGAGATCTTTTAATAGACGGCCGCGTGGCCCGGAATGACATTGGACATAGGCTGTTTTTCAGGGATACTCGCTCAAGTGAGACTTGCCAAGTGCGCTTCAGAATCTTATCCTCATTAGACTTTCCTCTAGCGAAGCTGTCGGCGGGTCACCATGACAACCGGATAGGATGGGATGGCACCGTTTCCACAGCCTGCTCGGGTTTTGTTGCCGGCTGCCTCCCAAGCGGGCGTTTGAAATGTCAGCGCGCCCGCGGAATGGAGCGCGTCTTAGCCAATGTTATTTTTACGCACTCTCTGAGCGCACAGGCCGAACCGGCGCTGCTGAACACGGACGAAATGCGCTCGGTCTCTCCACGGATCTTGCAGAACTCCGCGCGCGAGAGCAAGATCGGAACCTCAAACGCGTTCCGTTCCGCGCAAAGAATGTGTTCGGTGTCAGTCCGAGATAAAATCAGACTCCACTACACGTTCGCGTCAAGCGTTCCCACGCACGCGTGCTGTATGTTCTCCAGCCTCGGTACCTTCATATCCCCGCTGTGCCAGAAATCCTCTTCCACGGAGCCGTCCGAAAAACTTGCCTGCTCCTGATCTGGGACAGAAGGAGAATGAGCGTGTCTGGAGAAGAACTCCTCTCTTTCCCAAGTTAAATATCCCCACCCCTTCCCTCCTCCCCCCGTCGGCTCCATGAGCGCGCGCATGTGTGTGTGTGCGCGCGCGGGGCCAACTCAACAAGAACCCTCAGTGTGACTGACAGCAGAACACACACACACACAATGTGACCCCCTCCCAACCTCCTCCACACACACACCCCAAATCTAGATTTATCACAGGTTGCTACAGAACAGCAACCAGAAAACACGTATTTGGGTTTTTCCCTATCTTGCACATTCCTTGACACTTAACCCACCTATTACGAGAGGTTATATCGTCTTGCATAAATAATTTTCAAGTGGAAACCTTATAATTCATTCTTACCACATTCAAATTACACTCTTTTCTGGATGCATCAGTTATCTGGGGCTTTTGCACATATTGGCACATGATGCATATTGTGTATTTTAATGCTTTTCTTTCCCCCAATGAAGCCCTTTTTTTTACTAGTTTGACATTGTTGAGCCACACACACACACACACACACACACACACACACACACACACGTTTGTTTTTGTGTAAAGTGTGTTCATCCCATAGGTGTAATGGTTTTTATACTGTAAAAAATGTATATTCTATGGCCCTACACCTAACCCTAACCCTCACAGGAAACTTTGTGCATTTTTACTTTCTCAAAAAACTCATTCTGTATGATTTATAAGTGTTTTAAAAAATGGGGACATGGGTTATGTCCTCATAAGTCACCCTCTCCTTGTAATACCTGTGTCATACCCATGTCATTATACAGAGTTGTGTCCTGATATGATACACACACACACACAAATACTCACACAAACACACACACACACACACACACACACAGGCGACACATACATTTTTCCCAAGGAAAAAGAAAAACAAAGTGAAGTGCTTAGGAATCCAATAATTGGTCCATTAAAGCGCCTCTGGTTTGTGTGGAGGTTTGTGGATTCGGCTTCGACCTTTGCTCTTGCCACTGGCAGGAACCAATGCTCATGAACTCTCGGGGTCACCAAATAAGCATGCGCAATTAAGTGTTTAAACGGGCCACATACAGAGACGTGTCACCTCTCACGGTGCCAGAACTCAAGCTCGATGTGCAGCCTGATGTTCAAACGATACGTACAAATTCAGCACCTCATTATCATCCCAGCAGCTCACAGGTGACCTCAAAGACCTGGGCTGAACTTTTAAAACACAAATTTGACTGTGCATTCAAAATGCACATGTAAAATTTTCATCAAGCCATTAACAATAATATATGACCTGTCAAATTATTTGAATGTACATTAATTCATTTTTGATCAATATTCAGTAATGCTCAAAACTGTCATTAATGATTGTGTAATTTTAAGCGTCTTTCTCTGTTCTCAAGCTGTCTGTGGTGGATTGCAGAGGCTGGAGGGATATCGCTCTGTGAGCTGTGGGCTTCATGACATGAGGAGTGTGAGGCATGTAAAGCAGGGCCCCAGCAGTCTGTGGATCGGTGGCAGACTGTCTGGTATGGGATTATTTTCCCGCCAAATGTATTGCAGTCACAGATCGAAAAATAATAAGCATAAATAAAATATTTAAAAACACGTGTAAAATAATAACGCACAAAACCGAAAAACAAATGCAATTTTTTTTAATAACAAAAAGCACAGTCATGGATCGAAAAATAATAAGCATAAATCAAAAACGTAAACGCATTTAAAATTATATTGCACAAAACTGAAACATGAATTCAAAATTTTCAAAATCTCAAACAAAATCAGGTTTCCTGCTCATATGTTATTTTTTTGTGTGCTTGTGTTTTTTCCCCTTTGCTCTTGTTTCCACGTTCTACGCTTGCATTTCTAAAAGTTGCAGTTTGAGTTTCAAGTAAATCAGGGCAGGCTTCAGCGTCACCATTGGCCACAAGCTCTAGATTGACAGCTGCGCCTCTAGCCAATCAGTTCAAGGGGGAGTTGACGTCACTCCAATGCGACTCGTGGCTGCTGTGGCAGGTGTGTGTGTGTGAAGTAGAGTGTGATGGTGACACAGGAGTGGATTTTCAAATCTCTCCCGTCCCCCTCCCGCAAAAAAAAGATCCCTTCCCGTCCCAATCCCACGAAAAAAACTGGGGGGAAATCCCGTCCCATTTCCCGGAATGACACACGATCTCTCCCTCTCCCATGTTGTATTTATTTATTTTTTTTCTGCCAGAATATGTCAGTTACAGTGAAAAAATACAACACAGATCACAGCATGCCCACTTTAGTTAAATAATTTTTTGTTATTTTATATTTTATTGAACTGAAAGCAGTCTTAAACAATGCACATTGTGCATTTCACACACGCTTTCTATTTTATTATTTTTCATTTGAGCATAGACATTGCTCTCTGAGAGTGGCACTCTCTATAGATTTATTTTTCATACATGGAGTTTCTCGCTCAAGTTCACATTTTAAGAGCAAGTGAGAGCACAGGTGCCTCCATCTGTCCTGCTGTTCAGTGTCCACACACACTTCAATAGCGCACATATCTGTAGGTCAACATTAGATTGAACGGCCATATAAAGTTATTACTTCATACATCTTTTCGAAGAAAAGCTATATTTGAGGTCTATGAATGATAAGTGGGCTTTTGGATGTACTGCCCGATGTATTACCACATAGACCAGCCGTTACCGATCTCTCCTTTATCATAAGCCTATAGTTTATACTTTATTTATTTAAAAGGTAGGCTATATTTGTGTAGAAAGTTGGGGATCAAAGTGTTATTATGATTCCAGGTCCCACCAACATTTTTGTGTCACATTTCTGTGTCCCGTGATAGTGATTTTGTTTACAATCAATGTCAGTCTCTAGTGTGAAGATGGATAACCAGCGTCAGCAGGCAAATCCCAGACGATCTCAGGTAATTGGTCTTAAATATTTTGTTAGTGGGTGACAGAAACATTCCCTTCGTGTGATATTTAATGCGCATCTTGATCTTAATGCAGCTGCTTCAAGTCGAACGCTAATGCTGCTCCTTGTGAAAGCGCGCAGGTGATGGAGATTTACCGCTGATTACACAACCGGCTTTACTGACAAGATAAATTAAATATTGCGTGTGATTTATCATGCAGCCCAACTGCCTAAAATATAAAGTATTGGTAAATAAACCAAACTAACAAGACACGTGTTAACAGGATATCGGCCTACTCGGACTACATAGTGCTTGCAGAAAATATCATAATACACAAAGGGAATGTTTCTGTCACCCACTAACAAAATATTTATGGCTAATCACCTGAGATCATCCGGGATTTGTCTGCTGACGCTGGTTATCCATCTTCACACACCTGCCACAGCAGCCACGAGTCGCATTGGAGTGACGTCAACTCCCTGGCTAGACTGATTGAGAACTGATTGGCTAGAGGCGCAGCTGTCAATCTAGAACTTGTGGCCAATGGTGACGCTGAAGCCTGCCCTGATTTACATGAAACTCAAACTGCAACTTCTAGAAACGCAAGCACAGAAGGTAAAAACAAGAGCAAAGGGGAATAAACCACAAGCACACAAAAAAATAACACATGAGCAGGAAACCTGATTTTGTTTGCAATTTGGAAAATTTTGAATTCATGTTTCAGTTTTGTTATTTAAAAAAATGCATTCGTTTTTTCGGTTTTGTGCATTATTATTTTACACGTGTTTTTAAATATTTTATGCATGCTTATTATTTTTCGATCTGTGACTGCAATACATTTGGCGGGATTCTAATCCCATAGTCTGGCTGCGGTTCTGGGGTTCAGCTGCCGGTGTCACGCCGCATTTTGACCGCTAGAGGTCACTGACGCTCACCTTCACCCAACAGACTGAAACGATATAGAATTTGGTTCATATATAATCACATTCAAATTTCAACGAATGAGCTTCTGATGTTATGCAGTAGGCTATATCATTTTAAACAATGATCTGATAATAAATGTTATTATTAAGTGTTTAAAAAAAAGTAATGTAAATGTTTTGAAAAGGTTTTAGAAACCGTTTTTGTTGGTTTTCAGTGAACATTCCATTGTATCTTTCTGCAAACATCACGGGAACGTTACTTTTGAATGTCCTCGGAACGTTCTTAAACATGTGGTTACATTAAAAAAAACGTTAGATAAACATTTTAGGAAAATGTTTAATGAATGACGTATAAATAATGGTTTGGGGCTAACGCTTTAAGAACATTATTAAAGACCAGAAAACTCTGAATGAACGTTCTATTAATGTTACCGGAAGAACGTTCGTACTCTAACTCGGAGAGAACCTTGCCAGAACGTTAGCCAAAGTTCTAAGAACATTAGATCAGACAGACAGACAGACGTTCTAGTAAAAAGGAATAACATTTCAAAAACATTAGACAAATGTGCATCCAGGACAAAATGTTTGTGCTAACATTTTGAAAACATTCTTCAAAAAAAGAGAACTGTAAACAAACATTGGATTAATGTTACTGGAAGAACATTCCCAGACAGACAGACTTGCAGTGTTCCTCATCTGCTGAATGATTAGGACTACATATGCTGCTTTGTAATTCATTTTCACTCATTCGATGCTCAAAGTGACAGTGTTGTTTCATCAGAGTAAACAGAGCGCTCTTATTTCGCTCCGTGTCTCTCTTCATCAACAGCGTTTTTAACTGAAAGCAGATGCTGGAAGCAGCATTGAGAAATCTGCTGCCTGTTTGAAGATCTCCTCTTTATTCTTTCACTGTACGCTTGCAAACAGCATCAAGTTGACGAATCTCTCTGGAGACGGCGATGGAGGCCGATGGCGTTTGTCCCGTGAGGTGATGTCATACCTTACGTTCAGCATACGGACAAAACAGCGTTTGATTGACAGCGCAGACTGTGAGGGTTTTCAGTGACACAGCATGGGGACGTTTCTCTCTAAATGTGTGTGTGTGTGTGCGACTGAACACACAGCTCCAATGCACCGCGCTTCTATTCAGGCCTAATGTGTCACGCAGAAAGGGGAGGAGAGGACACAGGAAGAAAAGAAAAGTGGAAGAGGGGGTGGGCAGGAGGTCAGTAATGATCTCTCGGACTCGTTTAATTGGGATGTGGTCAGTGTGTGTGTGTGTGTGTGTGTGAGACTTCACTGCATTCCAGCTTGATTACCCTCATTCATGTTGCCTAAAATTAAAATGAATGCGAGAAAATATCCTGCTGGGATGGAGAGCGGGGAAAAGGAAGAGACCCGGGGAGAGGGCATTCCCGACACGAGGGGGGACGGGGGACGGGGGACGGGATGACATCACATTCCTGGAGCCCGGGTCCTAATAACCGCAAGATATTGCTGTAAATGTGCCAAATGTGCACAGTTGAGGTCGAGCTAGATTTACGTGCAACCGTAAGGTCAAATCATATTGAAAGGCCTTCATGTAAACACCTCAATCGATTTGGGATGATTTTCCAAAAGCAAACTATAGGGTCATTACTAACACGGTTCTCACAAACAGCATCGCAAAGTTCACTTGTGGATAGAAGCAGAGTTTCTTGTTAGTGTGATGTGGCATGCTAACATGTTCAATATAGCATGTCTACAATCTGAGCCATTAATGAAGAGTTATTACTCCGTCATCTGCACATGACGTCATTAACGATTGTTGAAACCATGGGACCATGTTTGTTGCTGGAAACAACTGCAACTAGACTGTTAATGATGCAACATATTATGGTAGTTGGTTGAGCGTGTAACACACCCCTGATTGGACTGAAAGACTTGTATAATGTTATAAAAAATTAATAATTTTTTTTATTGAACTTGAATCCTGAACAAAATGCATCATTTTTTTTTTCACAAAATTGAACTGTTCTCAACATTGATAATAATCAGGAATGTTTCTCGAGCAGCAAATCAGCACATTAGAATGATTTCTGAAGATCATGTGACACTGAAGACTGGATATTCTGCTTTGATCACATTTACAGTATATTCACACAGAAAAAAGCTATTTTGAATTGTAATGATGTCACAATTCTACTGTTTTGACTGCACTTTTGACCGAAATAAATGCAGAAAAATTTCCTAATTTAAATTTTTTTAAATAAATAAATCTTACCAAAACCAAATGTTTGAATTATGGTGTCTATAGTTTTTATGCTCACAAATCAATGACAATCATTAGTTTAGCATTAGTTTGATTGGATTAGGTTTGGTTCAAACTCTTCAAACTCTATTGAAAACCTTTTATAGAGCAACTGAACAGCAAAAAACGCGAACATGAAACTGTTCTGAGTGGTTTTGATTGTTTCATGTTCTGCTGTATTTTCACGTTCTGGTTAGGACACACGGTCAGGAGAACAACCGAAACACACTTAGCAACTTAATCCCACGAGTCCTTCAGATTGATCTGCTATCTGTCCTGTGTGAGGTGAAAGTGTAGCTCTGAGGAGTGTGTGTTTGTGTGTGTGTGTGTGCTCCTGTAGCAAGATGCCGATCGCTCTGAACACATACTGTGAAATGCCTCAGTGCAGCGACAGCATGCAGAACAGCACAGGACAGAGATGCAGTGTAGACACAGAAGATGTCCTGAATATTGACTCACACTGGTGATCTAATCAAAACACACATAAACCAGCAGCTGCAGAAAACAAACATCCCTCCTTTAGCACAGAGAGAGAGAGAGAGACTGCTCGAGTGTCTTTGGGCAGTGATTCTATCACACTAGTACTGAATGAACTGAATTTTGTTAATTATTATTATTATTATGTTTCCTAATAAGTGTCAGAACACTAGTTTTGTGCGAGATTATAACTATAGTAGCTTCCTGAATCACACACTCTATCGCCCCCTCGTTTAGTCTTGTTCATCACTTCATCAATCCAATCCTATTTATAAACAATGGCACAATGTGTGTGTGTGTGTGTGTGTGTGCCAGGACACACACCAGCTCTGAACACAGGCTTATGAATGATTATTAGTGTTATATTAACAGAAGTAATAAACACACACACACACACACACACACACACACACACACACAGTCTGGCTCCAGTGGATTAGATGCTGCTGGCAGTTGTTTGCTCTGCAGTGTGAGTGTGTGAATGCAAACAAACACACACACACGCACACACACACACACACACACACACACACACACACACAACCTGCACAAGACAACCTGAGAGAAAGCTGTTGAGTAAGGCCTTCTCTGATTGGTTCCTTCACACCTTTCAATACAACAGAATCTATATAAAACAACTGATCTGATTGGATGAGTCGCATTCAAAGCTCTTTTCTATAAGACGATACACACAAATCTGTGACTCTACATCTAATACAGTACGTTCAGTCTCAATGTGGCGAGCTGCTAAACGCCTGGCCAGCACAGTTCAACCCATGAAGTCTAGAACTTGGCAGAAGAAGGATTCATTCTTCTATTATTTATCAATGAAGTTTAATGCAGTGTTTATCAGTCTGCACTGATGTTCCTCCATCAATCTAACTTTGATCCAGATCAGAAATATGAAAATACTGAAATTAATTCAGCATTATGGACAGCCCTTTCAAACTGTTGTCTCATTTATAATAATACTTTTCTCAAAAACTAAAATATTTGTTTTTACTTTATAATTTAAATAATAAATATTGCATTGAAAACACACAAACACCTAGCAACCAAAAGGAACACAGTAGAAACTTGTCACTATGTAACAGTGCAACACACACACAATAACATTAACAACTGATTTACATTCATCAGTGTATGAATAACATTACATTATTATAAAGTACTACAGGAAATATGTGAGGTTTTACGTCTTTTCACTTGAAATGAATGTTAATAAATTAAACCACTCTGCCTATAAATCACATGAACTTAAACTAAAACAAGAAGTCTATTTTATGAAAAATGTAAAGTATGAATAAAAACCATTACAGTATTTTAAAGTGTGTTCCTGTGGCTCAGTGGTAGAGCATTGCGCAAAATGTCATGGGTTTAATTCCCAGAGAACACACATACTGGTAAAAAAAAAAAAAGAAAAATGCACTGTAAGTTGCTTTGGATAAAAGTGTCTGCTGAATGCATAAATATAAATAATAGAGTGTGCAACAATCCGGTGTGAGAAGAGCAGAATTGTACTGTGTGAACGCAGCCAAACACTCCCAAACTTTACTACACTAAAGACCATGGCAACAAATACACATACACACTTTCATTCCATCTATTGCACACACAGACAGTAAGAAAGAACAAACAGAGCCATGCACGCACACACACACACACACACACACGTGGGTCTCTGGCAGTGTACGAGGGCAGTGAGGCGCCAGTGGAGTGCGCCGTCTCTCTGGGGAACAATACTGCAGAGCTTCATAAAAACTTCAAACGCTCCTACCAAATGTTTTATAGGTGCTTTAAAGGGTTACAGCCCCCGGGTGTCCCGAGCGGAGGGGGGTCTGTCTGAAAACCCCAACACAAAACGCACACAATAAGCACAGAACAGGTGAAACAGGAGCATTTCTGCACATCATTTCATGCTATAAATGCACAGAGGACGCTGTGTTGGTATCACGTATAGTCTTACAGACCCATCTCCAGGCACCGGAAGCAGAATAACGTCTGTTATCATTCAGACTGTAATCAGAGCCGTGATGGGAATAACAGGCTGCGGTTTGTGCGGTTTAAAGATAGAGGCTGAACCTAGTGATGAGCTCCTCAATTAGGTTAGATATAATTACATTCACGCCGACACGTGTTACACTACTGTGTGTGTGACTACACTGCTGTAAAGAAAGAGGAAGAGACCAAGTTAAAGGTGCGTGGAAGTCTCGTGAAATAGAGGGGCACTCAATCATACTGAATGTGAACTTCCAGTGTACTTCAAGTCTTAAAAGTGTATTCTGAAAAAAATAATGCAGATAATATAATATTCATGAACTAAACTCCCAGTCAAGTGTGGTTAAAGAGAGGACACATTTATGCTCATCACACTTACATACACTTTTAGTAGTAATGTTAAACTAAAAATATTAACTTAAAGGTACACTAAATCATGATATTTTAATAATCTTTTATTGTGATGTACACTTATTCTGTGTTGACCGCACATGTAAAGTGCTTCATGATAATTTTTAAGTATTTCTTTAGTAATTTTGTTTTATTGTATATTGTACTTCTATATTTATTTACTTCTATATTTAATTATATTTTAATTAATATAATAATAAAGGCAAAAATAAGAATGGCAAGTTGTTAGACAAACTATATGGATTACACCTCTATTCATAAACAGGAAATAATATAAGGTGAATTGTGAATTTTATATATTTTTATATAAGTATCATATTTAAAAGCATGTATAATACATATAAAAAGTTATAAAAATAAGAAAAGAAAAATCTATAAAATCAATAATAAAATCAAGAAAAAAATGAAATATTTTATAAAAATATTTTGGATGGACTATGTAAACGTAGCTTGTTTCGATGCATTATGGGATTGTCTTCTTACTAATTGCTGCCTCAGATTATGGCAGGTAACCTCTCGGATCAAGCTTAGCATCATTAGCGCGTCTGAAAACACGCTCTCCGCCGGCGGCTCTCACAGATCTGCAGCACAGCCCTGAATCACATCCATTCAGGCTCTTTTGGGAATGTTTTGCTAACAGTATTTGCAGATCTGCACAGGGCTAAATTTAGCGCAGGTCTTCCTGGAGTCTACACGGTAAAATTAGGAGGTGTGAGAACCCTGCTACGATTCTAAGGTTACTGTCGATAACCGTCATAGCGACGGTCTTAAAGGTGCAGCGTGTGTGTGGTCTTCCACACGCTCCACTGCACTTTAATGCATGTGTGTGTGTGTGTGTGAGGGAGACCTTGTATACCAGTGTGTGTGGTCTGCCAGTTTGTGTTGTAAGTGTTTGTTTGTGCGAGCAGGACTCTTCTATTGGGAGTGTGTGTGTGTGTGTGTGTGTGTGTGTCGAGTGTTTCCCACACTTTACTTAGTAGAAGTGAGACACTCAGTGTGGATTCAGTCAATCAGATAGAGGCTATTATTTCAGAGAAAACAGGTTACAACGGCTCTGCCATTGCATTAGAAAATAAATATCAACTCAAACAACAGATCTGCAGTGAAAGATGGATGACTTATCCACCAGCGCTTAAGAGTTTACGTTTTTTTTTTTTTCTCACCAAGGCTACATTTATTTGATAAAAAAGGCAGAAAATTTTGAAATATTATTACAATTTAAAATAACTATTTTCTTTTCAAATATATTTCATGTCATTTTTTCCTGCGATGCAAGCTGTATTTTTGTCACATGATCTTCAGAAATCATTTTAATATACTGCTCAAGAAACATTGAAAACAGTTGTGCTGCACAATATTTTTTTATGGAAACCTTGAATGTTTTATCTTCTAAGGCTCTTTGATGAATAGAAAGTTCAAAAGAACTGCATTTGTTTGAAATAGAAATCTTTTTTCAATGCTTATTTTTTTTTTACTGTCAGATTGGATTCATTTAATGCATCCTTGCTGAACTGAAGTATTCATTTTGTTCAAAAAATGAAAACAAATCTGATCTGTGAACTTTTGAACAGCTGATTCAAACGCATTGAAACTTCAAAAATAATACAGAAAAGTGACACTAATGAAGAGAAAAGATGTGATGTGAAAATCAAAACAACTCGCACGAATCTCTATTGCTGGCTTTGCTTTTTTTTTTTAAAAGCATTTTGTTTCAAACTTTATTTTAAAAAAATGTAACAGAATTCCAAGGAACATTTTCAGATTTATGAGTTTATATCTCGCAATTTTGACTTTTTTATCCTTTCTATTTTTCATCCTGTGCTTCCATAAAATACTGTATATTTACAGTTGACCGAGATATTAAAATTTATTCTGTAAGTAGATTGCGAGTAATTTATATGAATGGATGATCACTGCATTTCCTGTTTCCACGGGTAATTTACTGCTGGGAATTCATATATAAAACATGATTAAAAAAAATAACAATACTAATTATTTAAAAGTTTTAAAAAGCTATTGTTAAAAATCTATTTCATGAAGAAAATGTGCAGTATTTTTCTGTTACCTGCCTGTATTTTGAGACGCGTGGAGGACTTGACTGAATCTGAATCAGACAATAGCTGCAGGAGCTGTAAATAAAACACTCGTATTAATACAGATAGTAAACCACACACACACACACACACACACACACACACACTGCAGCTGCTCAGATCTATGCTTTCATCAAATGGACAACAATAAGACTATGAGCTCATGCTAGGAACATGTACACACACACACACACACACACACAAATCATCTGGAACAGTGCTTGTGTATCAGCTCAAGTGTGTATTTGTACATGATTCCACAAATCATCGTTCATCCGGAAGAGAAAACTGCTTCCGAGCTACAGTGTAAAATATTATTGCACCAAAACTTTAACTTCGCACTTGTGTGTGTCCATCAGAGGCCAAACACAGACAGCAAACACAATATCCAGAATAATCTCACCACACTACAACAAAAGTGAACGCTCCTCAAAGCGACACAAATCAACATTAGAAACAGGAAGAGTTTCTACAGCACTATATTATTCGTTCAGTCCAACGCGTGTGTCCACAAACAATCAAAACCAGGTTTAACGGCACTCTTCGTTTGGCTAAAGCTTCTGTTCAGGTGGTGCTTCCAGTGTAGACTCCTTCTCAAGTGCATCGGTTTATAGAAACCTTCAGTAATTCAGTGTATTTTGCTCAAGGGAGAATCCTAATGGAGTATTCACAGTTTGGATACGTCTGACCGCCGTCGCTGTATTTGGTGGAAGGGTTTAACGGTATCCTGAGGAAGAATGCACTGACCCAGAAATCATGACATAGTGTTTATTCGGTGATTTCAAACCGCCGACGGTAAGCTGTAAACATTTCACTTCAGAACACGTGTGGAAGAGTTTCTGTCCAGACTGAACTTACACCATCGTGTTAAAGTGGCACTAAACCAAATATGCAAAGAAAGTGATATTAATAGGCCACGTGTCCACCAAAACACTTTTCCCCCGAGGCTAGCGTATTTTTTCAATTGATGACAACGGGAGCGCAGCGGTTTTTAAAACAGCGGGAGCGTGGCGAGGCTCTGAGCGTTTATTTCACACGTTTTTGTTGTTTTCTTGTTCTTGTTTTTGTTGTTTTTGTTGTCAATCACAGTGAAGGAGGGGCGGGGCTAAAACATGTCACACCCTGCTTGAACTACAACTGAGCAACAATGGAGAAGTTAATATTACTTGTCTGTGAGCATTCATTTTTTTAACAGATGGAATGAAACAATGATTGGGAAATCATTTCTTTTGTAATGCATCTGCCATATTACTTCAGTGCATAAATTATCTTAACTGATAAAAAAAAAGTTTTCAATGAGTGCTTTCCATCTTCAGTCTGGCTAAAAAGGCTTTGGTGGACATGCGGCCTGAGTGTTAGATGTGATGATGATAGTATGCATGGAACCAGTTAAAGTCAACATGAAATGCCATTCATAACCAATTGTTTTTTTTTTTAAGTGTGATGGACTTTCTTAATAAATTTCATATTTCTCAGAGAAATGCATTAGTAAACTGCAAAAAATAAAAACAAAAAGATTATTGGAGTATATTCTACAAGAAAATACTATTTCTTTCCATTTCAAAATGTTACAAAATAACATTAAAGATTTAAAAAAAATTATATATATATATATATATATATATATATATATATATATATATATATATAATATATATATATATATATATATATATATATATATATATATATATATAGACACTGAAATAAACTAAATGTTTAATTTTTCTGCATCAAGGCTGCATTTATTTAATCAAACCTACAGTAAAAACTGCTGGTATATTAATACCATTTAAATTAACTGTTTTCTATTTGAATACATTTTAAAATAATTTATTTCTGTGATGCACAGCTGTATTTTCAGCATCATTCCTCCAGTCTTCAGTGTCATATGATCTTCAGAAATCAGAATAATATAAAGATTTATGGCTCAAGAAACATTTCTGATTATTATCAATGTTGAAAACAGCTGTGCTGCACAATATTTCTGTGGAAACCATTATCAATTGTTAGAAAGTTTATTTATTATTAATTATATTCATATTTACTGTCATTTTGATCAGTTTTATGAATTATATGTAATATGGAGTATATAAAGCAGTGGGTAGATTATGAAAATAATGTACACTGATGAACTATACATTATTTCATGTTGACTTTAACTCTCATTAGTGATTGATTTTCTCATAAGGGTTAGCGTCTATAAAACTCCGCTTGGCTAACCACGAACCTCATGAAGTAATTCATAATCTAAAACGGCGTACTTCAGTAGTCTATGCACTTCAGTCAGTGTGTGTGTGTGTGTGTATTTACAGGTTTGCGTGATCAAACAGTCGTGGCTCTGCTGTGCTGCAGTGCGAGCGGGGAATACTCTTTGAAGCGGACGCAGAGTTTGCCTCGAGTCCATGGGTTTTGTAGCGTGAGCGGGCAGAAATCGTCCTGTAGCCATTTCTCTCTCTCCTCCACCAGCAGAACCAGGCCGAAGTGTTGGAGCTGCTCGCTGTCATACACACACCCCTCAGACGGGGCTCCGCTCTGATCCGGGGCACAGGTGCCCTGCTGCGTGGCTTTCTGCAGGCGATGGCACACAGCGTTGATCTCCTGGACCACCAGACGAACCATCTCTTTGGCCGACGTCTCTAGAGTCACGCGCAGCTACAAACACAGACACATACACATGAAGTCAGCAGATTAATCATCAGTTTAGTAAACTATGGTTAGGTTTCTTAATGCTCAAATATAGTACTAAGAAACTTTACAATTAGCAGAACTTAATTGAGAGTTTAAAATGTCTATATAATATAATATAATATAATATAATATAATATAATATAATATAATATAATATAATATAATATAATATAATATAATATAATATAAATATAATATAATATAATATAATATAATATAATATAACATAATATAATATAATATAAGGATTTCAGAAACAAAATTAAAAAGAAAAAAGTAAAAAAATAATAATAATATGTCTTCTGGAATATATAGAATTACAAAAACATATTAGATGATATCAATAAAAAAAAGATTTCAATTGCCACTTATATAAATGTAATTAATTATTATGTTTTGTATACGTATTAAGCATTTAATTAAATGGTATATATATATATATATATATATATATATATATATATATTTAGAAAATTTGAGATAATAGACAATGATATAAAAAACACTTAATTTCCAAGAATGCTAGAATTCTGTCAATATAAGCAATTTAAATGAAAACAAAATCAAATAAAAATTTATTATTTTATTCAAATATTTAAAATGTATTAAAAATATATCTTAAATAAAAAAAATATTTTTAGTAAAAAGAAATCGGTGAAATTAGTGAAATCAGTAAATCAGTGCATAAACAGGCATAATTAATTAATATAAAGTAAACAAACTGAAACTCCTATGTGTATGTTATTCAATTTCTTTGAATCAAATTCCTCTTACTGTCATTTCTATTCAAATTCCAATACAACTTCTTCTAGGGCCAATTACGTTTCTATACTCTCTAAAGCACCCTGAGTTTTATCCAGTGACGATTAGTGTATGAGCTCACACACACACACACACACACTCACTTTGACACTGGTGTCTTTGGGTAAGCCTGTGCGGTATTGTGGGTAAACTCTCAGTGTGCTGTGGCACGGCAGGTGAAGAGAACCAGCAGAGAGTCGCTGGACGCCGCTGTCCTCTGATTGGGTGCGCACAGGCACGGGGCGGGGCTCAGGGAAGCAGAGGTCTAAGGAGGAGGGGCGTGTCCAGCACTTCTGATTGGAGGAGCTGGTGGGTGTGGTCTCCATTGAGACGGGAGGAGGGTGCTCCAGACTGCTGGTGCGGATGCACAGCGCCGTTCTCTTCTCGGTGACCCGCAGCAGCTCGATCTGACGGCTCGGCAGGATGAAGTCATTATCGATCATGTGCTCACGTCTGCTCACCCCTCCTCCGGTCTGCAGCACGTCCGGCTGCAAGGAGCGAGGAGAGGACTGTGTGGAGGTGAAGGATCTGAAGCTGGAGGGAGACGGTGGGAGCAGGTCCAGTTCTCTGGTGCTCTGGGCCACACTGGAGCTGTACTCGCTGTCAGCGGTGAGGAACACCTCCGACGAGTTATCCTCATCCGACAGACCCTGGGAATCTTGGGAAAGACAGAAAGACAGACTTCTTAAAAGAACAGTTCAGATTACTTACTCACCTTTAGGTTATTCCAAACCTGTATGGGATGTCAAGCTCAAATAAATATAAAATAAATAATACAAAATGGGGAACAGACCCCAGTTTAAGTAATTATTTATTGACTTTATACAATTGTTTTTTTTGTTTTTTTTTGCGTGTGTGATTTTGTCCTTTTATACTTTTCGGAGCTTATATCCTATAGTCACTGTAAAGGACTGTAAATACAAAAATATATAATTTAATGAATTTATAACATAAAATAAATTTTTTTATAAAAATGATAATATTGTGTTCAACAGATTAATAACAGCATATAGATTTGGAATGACATGAGGGTAAAACAATAACAAGACCATTTTTTAAGAATATTACTTAATATCCACTTTTTACAAATAAGACAATTAAATAAAATTTTGCTTTAGAAACAAAAAGACTACAATTACAGTCAAACTCTCAGTGTTTCTATCAGATGACGTAACTGTATCTTAACTCATCATTTAAAATGTTATTTTTTAAATCATAAATAATCATGTCAATAAACGATTGCTTGGTTTAATATAGGGCTGCATGATTAATCAAATTAAAAACAAAATTACAATATGACTTCGTGCGATCATCAAATCTCAAAGACTGTGATTTAATTACATTTTTCTTAAATACTCATTATTTTTGGTTTCAACGGTAAAAAGATTACAATATGATACTGTGATCATGCAATATTGTAATATTTCTTATTTTTGTTTCCTTTTGTAATTGTAATAAATAATTTATATTATTATTATTATTATTATCTAGCCATATATAAATCAGAACAGTTTTGCATGTAAATAAAGAGATTATAAAACATAAAAAAGAGAGTAAAACATTCGAAACGTTATCCGTGCATGTCAGCGCTCTCTCTCTCACCGTTGTGTTTGCGTGTGCTCTCTGGTGACGGGGTCGGTGAGGGCAGGAAGTCCAGCTGAGAGGAAGTGGACGCTGGTTTCTCTGGAATACTCTCTTTGGAGAAGTCTATAATGCAGCCCAGGCTCGCTCCAGAGCTCTGATGTTTATACCGAGCCGACTGGAGCACCACCATCCACCGCGCATCACGCCACAGCTCCTCCAGATGCTGAGAGACAACACACACTAACATGATCATCTCATCTGAACTCACAACACAACAGCTGCCTCTCAAATCATCCTCTTCTGGGGCAATTGAAGGTATTTGTGTCGCTGAACCAGTATATTTTAACTTAAACTTTTAATTTTAGTTTAATTAACCTATAAGGTTTACACAGTCTATATTATATTTGATATTTTTTATATTGTTATATATATATATATATATATATATATATATATATATATATATATATATATATATATATATATATATATATATATATATATATGTGTGTGTGTGTATGTGTGTGTGTAATGTAACACGTAAAAAAATGCATTTTTTTTTCTTTATTGTTTTCTATGCAAGAAATACTTTAGTAAATTAAAAAAATAAAGCAAATAAAAATATACATGAGATATAAATTAAATATATGAAATGGTGTTGCCTCATTAGTCAATTTATCTTTCCATATTTTTAGTTATTTTATCTGAACAAAAAATACTTTTATTGAAAAGGATGGATCTAATTGATCAAAATCGACAGTAAAAAAATTTGCAGTATGTTAAATTTTTTTTTTTTTTTTACAAAATTCATATTTTTATTCAGTAATGATCTATAAAATTGATCAAAAGTCATAACCATGTCTCCTTATCAAATCATCAAATAAATACATTTTATTTTATTCACAGATAATTCAAGGTTGACCTTGTTTAAATTATTTTTCATTTATATATATATATATATATATATATATATATATATATATATATATATATTTTTTTTTTTTTTTTTTTTTTTTTTTCAGAAATACTCATCACAAGATAAAGTCTTGTTAAAAAAATAAATAAACATGCAGATAAAATATTAAATAAGTTATTTAATATTAAGAAACGGTGAAAAAAAACTAACACCTTGTACAGTGTTGCTTCCTAATTAAACTGATCATTTTTAATATATTTAGATATTTTATCTGAACAATTAGACCATTAAAAATAGTCTTTTTTGCAGTGTATCAATGTAGTTCAATGGGAGACTGTCAAACATCAATCTTAAATTCAGATGACTCCGCTCACTGATCACATGGGCTGATCTTTAGCTCTGCGTCTATTAAAGATGATACTGTAAATGCCACGGTCGAACAGTTTGTTCTGATTTTTATTGCAGGTTTACTGTCATCAGTTTCACCTATGAAAGCTGAACTGGAGCGGCAGCGGGCTGCCAGTGTTGAATTGCACGGAGGACAGAAATACCTGCAAATACTCCTCAACCTGCTGATGTTTCTGCTTGGCAGCGAAGAGCTCGGACTCAGAGAACGCCTCACGCAGAGTCTGCTGGGACATCAGGGACTCCAGAGCCAGCAGAGCCGACACACGGCAGTACAGACCGATGAAACTGGGGCAGTAGGCCTCGAAATGAACTAGACAGACAGAGAGTGAGAGCACGGAGGGGGACGGGACAGAAGATACGCATGTGTGAATGTGTTTCTGGTGTGTGGTCTCACCTAACTCAAAGATCTGCAGCGGCAGGGTGAGGAAACCCGAGCGCGGCGAGCAGAGATGGTTCTGTCCGGGCGGTGAACACACCTCCTCACACGGTGGGAGGAGCAACAGGAAGGACACGCCCCCTCCCAACTCAACCACCTCCTTCACATACACACGGAAATCCTGCGCCTGATATAGAAGGAAAAGGAGAGACGTTAGTATTTGCAGTATCGTAGGTTCTCTGAAGAACCTTTTTATTTATTTATTTATTTTACTGCATATAATATTCTGATTTTAATGGTTAAGGTTTTCATTCATCAGACTCTACTGTAGTATTTGTGGTACATTATGGCACTTCATTTAAAGGGATTAATACTTTTATGTAGCAAGGACGCATTAAATTAATTAAATGGATGGTAAAACACTTTGCTGGAAATTCTGTCAGTTTTTGGTAGAAAATATTACTTTTACTCATAAAGGATGCATTAAATCAATCAAAAGTGACAGTAAAAGACTATTTGTTGTACATTATGACAATTTTTTCGAAGAAATCCATACTTTTTTCCTGAAAGGATGCATTAAATTAATGAAAAAAAGACAGGAAAACACTATTTATGGTGAATAAAGGCCTTTTTTTAAAATAAATAAATACTTTTAAACAGAAAGGATGCATTTAATCAGTCAAAAGGGTCAGTTAAACAATATTTACAGTACATTATGCCACTTTTTTGAAGATATTAATACTTTTATTCAGAAAGGATGACTATTTACACTGTAAAACCTTTATTTTTCACAGAAAATATACTTATATAAGACTATTGGTGTATGTTTTGCAAAAAAAAATAACATTTCAAATTTAATTCAGCGTGTTACTTGTAATTATTTGTGAAATGTACTACAGTTTCCTACACCAAATGTTTTCAGTGTAGAAATGTCCATGACTTTTTCATTTACACACACAAAACATGCAAAAAGTTCTAGCAGGCATGCGTTTCATCTGTGTCGTGTGTATATGTGTGCAGTTAATACTGTGTGGCGCCGATTTACTAAATTTCCACATAAATGGCATTAAATGCTTGTGCAGTCAAGCTCAGTGTGTGTCTATGTGTGGAAGTGTGAATGCAGAAACCTGGCGGTTGGGAATGTTGATGTAGGTGAGTAAATCTTTAGCAGCGCTCCGCAGGTCCAGTAGGAGGCGATGTGGAGCACTCTGGACATCGTCACACACCTTTGCGCTGTCCTCCAGCGAACTCAGCGACTGAAGCCACTGCCACTCTTCCCTACGAGACACATATAATTACTACACACATATATAAAGGCATCCGCATGCATAACACAACCATGAACACATCATACCTGGAGACATGGCCGTTGTCTCGTATTTTGACGTGGCAGAGTACGTTTGGGTGTTTTTGTGACACGAGCATCCTGATCTGGTCCACCGAGGTGTACAGCTTCAGATATCCCAGATACAGGCCTGGAGACAGACACTTCCTGCTGCGCCGGTGATACGCCAGCTTCTCCTGCACACCAAGAGCTCATTAGAGAACACAATCTCTAGAAACCTGTCAAGAACACGTCCAGATAGAAATTCATCCCAAAACAAGTGAAATAAACATGACATGTTATTAATGCTACTCTGGAGTACCTCTTTCTGATTGGTTATTCATGGTAAAATATTTCTGAATAACTGACTGTTCACCTGGGAAAAGTGTGTTTTGTACAAGCAGTGCTCGTATTCTCCAAGCTAATAAAATAATCTCAACTCATATCAGCCTTTTCAACCTTCTCCTTTACATCCATGCACATATTGCTTTGATTCAGCAGGAAAATGTACAGCTGAATGGACTTTATTGCAAAATAAAAGCCAGGACTGTTCAGGACTGCTTTGTACTTAAAAAAAAAAAAAAAAAAAACATACAAATAAAAAAGATGATATACAGTGTCTGGAACATTCTGTGTGCAGTCTGAAAGATATGGAATGGAAAAATAGGCAAACACACACACACACACACACACACACACACAGAATGAAGAACTTCCTGTAATAGCCTGAAAGTGACCCATGTTTATCATTTCCAAACTATTTGACTGAGAGACTGACTCTGGAGCCATGTGGTTGTTGAGCTGTAGAACCACTTCCACCACACACACACACAGCTTTACCACAGGGGAAATCTGAGCCGCTCAGACAAAACATCATTTTGACACTGAGGCTGATGTTCCTGAGCCAGAGGCGCTCCAAACACACGATCAGCGGTGGGTGAAGTGTTTACAGCACTCAGACTAAATCATCAGCTGAACAATGCTACTGTTATAATCCCACAATTCACGGCACTCCAGGAACAAGAGCGAGGAATACAGAAGCTCACAGCTGCTGAATTGTTCTTCCCCAATGATTATTTTGGATTTGGGCTCATTTATTTTATATAAGAGTTAAAGCATTCGTTCACCCAAAAATATATATATATTTATTTTCTCTCCAAAGTTGTTTCAAATTCACATTGCTTTCTGAATCTAAATACACTGCATCAAAATGAGTCATGCCAGGCTTGACGTCAATAATGAGACACTAGAAAGTCAATGATGATGTTTGACGTCAAACTGGGCACGACGCATCTAAATTGTATGAATTCAGATGTTTGGACACAGTTAGACTGAATTTATGGTTCTCATTATTCTAAAATTGGGTTTTGGACATAAATATACAGTACTTGTCAAAAGTTTTCAGTGTTTTTAATGAATTCTCTTCTGCTCACCAAGGCTGCATTGAAGTGCTCAAAAATACAATAAAACTCTAATATTGTGAAATATCATTAAATTTTAAAATAACTTTTTCTTTTTGAATATATTGTAAAATGTAATTGATTACTGTGATCAAAGCAGAAATTTCAGCATTATTACTCCAGTCTTCAGTATCACAATGATGCTGAAAATACAGCAGCACATCACAGAAATAAATTACATTTGACTATATATTCAAATAGAAAACAGTTATTTCAAATTGTAATAATTTTTCACAATATTGCTGTTTTTTTTACTGTATTTCTGATTGAATAAATGCAGCCTCGTTGAGCATTAAAAATGTAATTTAAGTGAGAATGTTTAAAGCTCACGCATGCAGTGTTTCGGTGTTTAAAGATCACATGCGGTGTTTCAGTGTTTGAAGCACACGCATGCGGCGTTTCGGTGTTTGAAGCACACGCATGCGGCGTTTCGGTGCTTGAAGCACACGCATGCAGCGTTTCGGTGTTTGAAGCACACGCATGCGGCGTTTCTGTGTTTGAAGCACACGCATGCGGCGTTTCGGTGTTTGAAGCACACGCATGCGGCGTTTCGGTGTTTGAAGCTCACGCATGCGGTGTTTCAGTGTTTGAAGCACACGCATGCGGCGTTTCTGTGTTTGAAGCACACGCATGCGGCGTTTCGGTGTTTGAAGCACACGCATGCGGCGTTTCTGTGTTTGAAGCACACGCATGCGGCGTTTCGGTGTTTGAAGCACACGCATGCGGCGTTTCGGTGTTTGAAGCACACGCATGCGGCGTTTCGGTGTTTGAAGCACACGCATGCGGCGTTTCGGTGTTTGAAGCACACGCATGCGGCGTTTCGGTGTTTGAAGCACACGCATGCGGCGTTTCGGTGCTTGAAGCACACGCATGCGGCGTTCCGGTGTTTGAAGCACACGCATGCGGCGTTTCGGTGTTTGAAGCACACGCATGCGGCGTTTCTGTGTTTGAAGCACACGCATGCGGCGTTTCGGTGCTTGAAGCACACGCATGCTGCGTTTCGGTGTTTGAAGCACACGCATGCGGCGTTTCGGTGTTTGAAGCACACGCATGCGTCGTTTCGGTGCTTGAAGCACACGCATGCGGCGTTTCGGTGTTTAAAGCACACGCATGCGGCGTTTCGGTGTTTAAAGCACAGGCATTCGGTGTTTCGGTGTTTAAAGCACACACATTCGGTGTTTCAGTGTTTAAAGCACACTCATGCAGTGTTTCAGTGTTTAAAGTACTCACATGCAGTGTTTTAGTGTTTAAAGTACTCACATGCAGTGTTTTAGTGTTTACAGTACTCACATGCAGTGTGGTGAGAAGCGTCTCCAGTGCACTGGGCTCATCTAATGAGGAAGAGGAAGACTTGCGCTGCAGCTGGAATTTACTGACAGGAATCCAGCGTACGCCTTCCAGCGGCGCACTTGCGCTCATGTCCTTCATCAGCACCAACACAGCGTTACCGTGCTTATCCTTGATGGACTCAAAATACACTTGCCCGAGATCCACCGTGCCAAGGAGAGCCTGCACAACAAACCAAAAAAGAAACTTTACCTTAGGATACTGTATATGTTACAGGTATAAATAAAACTGTTGGTTATTTTGAAGCATTTTTACGTCCCCGGTGACTCTATAGACTTCACCTGTAGCTGTGCAGCTGCCTGCAGCAGTTTGAGGCGCGTCTGAAGCGTGCAGGAACTAGAGGCCTGTGCAGGACTGATGCACTGCTGCATCCATGAGAGCTCCTCCCACAGATGTGACACCTGTCAACACACAACACCATGAAGAGCATGTTTAATATTCAAATGTTGATACTGTGTACTGCGGTGCAAATTACTGAATCAGTTTTAGTGTAATGAACGATTTCATTATTAATCAGACTGTAACATTAATCTCCTTATCTTTAACGATGTGAACTACATTTACAATGTTTTATATTTAGTGCTGACAAAATATTAATCGCGATTTATCACATTCAAAATAAAAGTTTTCGTTTTGCATGATTTATTTGTGTGTACTGCATATATTTGCTTTGAAACAATCCGTATTGTATAAAGTGCTATATACTGTAATTAACGCTGACTAATACATAAAATATTATATATTTAAATAATATACATTTAGTTTTTTAACAATTATAATGAATAATAAATCCATTTATTAAAAATAAAAATAAAAATAATAATAATAAACTAAACTACAGGCAATACACCTCACCAAACCAGACCTATCACAAAAGCATTGATTGGTTATCACAAGAATGTTCACAAGAGTGATTTGGTTGCATGCAACACTTTGTTACCTTTGTAAACCAGAGTAAATCCTGCGCGTGACAGCTGCACGAGTCGTCCACCTCAACGACGGGCAGCTGATCCTCTGGAGTCACCAGAACGTTTTCATCTTTATAAAATATACAGGCCAGATAAAGGCCTCTACAGAGAGGAAGAGAGAAAGTCAGAGATAATGCAAGATATGTGTTTAGAGTGTTCAACACTGCAGCAGGCATTTTCTGATGCCGTTTTCTCTCACCTTTTCAGATTTTTGACAAATTTGCTGGTGGCCTGGAAGAGATGTCTCAGGCTTTTAGACACAGAGTGTTTCCTGGTGTTTGACGAGGCTTTGCATTGTTCTAAACACACAGAGAAGTCAGACATGTCAAAAGCAGAGCAGATATTCATGCAGAGGAGTTCAGATCTGCACTTTTAGCTTTCAGATGAAATGATAACTCACTAACAGTATTTGCTTTTCAATAGTAATAGCTGTTGCTTTTTAACTTTAACTTGAATATTCATAAGGATCTAGATTAGAACCATTAATGTATATAACATGCATATAAAACACTAGTGATTGAAACAGAATAAAACATAGCTTTTTGACATACTGCCAAAAATGGCAATTACTGTAATAAAATAATTATTTAAATTAAATTACCAAAAAGTATTACTAAATAAAAGTCTTATTTTTAAACAAAATTAAAATAAGTTTAGTGAATTGAGATGTTATTTTTATAACAATTAAGCACTTATAAAATATACTTTTGTTGTACAGAATATAATTTATGCTGATTTTAACGGAAAAAATAAACATCATCTCACGAGAGGATGATTTCCATTACAGCATTTTAATAAAATAAGAATAATTTAATGATAAGAGGAGTTTAAATGTGTTTAACTGTTGTAAAACATAATGTCACAATGCACATAAATAAAGTACCCAATATCGCATACCATGAAAACACTACAGCACTATTAGTGTTTTCAGATAAAAAAATGTCAGTGCTTAAACAGGCTTCCGTAGGGCAGTTGATGCCTACGTATCCAAAAGACCTTTTCTAGTTTAACTGGAGTCTAAAGAGACAGGAACGAGCAGCTGGTTATTTCCTCAGAGTATGTGATCATACACACTGTTGTTCTTAACTCCGTACAGTCGAGTCAAATGTATCCCCTTTAACTCCCAGTAAAATAAACCCTCAGCACTGATGCCCTAAAAACAACAAACAGGACCCCCAGCATCGCACCGCAGACCCCCACGCGCTCCAGACCTCTGAATCATTCACTCAGCATTTGTTTAAAGCACTGTAATGTTAGTGGTGGTGATGACTCTGTATGAATGAGGAGGGTTTCATTCAGGTCCAGTGTGAGTGAGTAAGTGTTTACCGTGGCAGGCGCAGTGACGGTGCGTCCCTTTAATTTGCCCCAGGAGCTGCTCTAACGCCTCTTTCAGACCCTGCTGGCGGGGGGGAAGACCGTCCACCTCCCTCCAGCCTGCAGAAACACAGAGAGAGATAAGAACCAGTGCACTGGTCACCATTTCTTATGGTAAAACTGTCACCACAATGCTAAAGCATTGCTAGGATGATTTAATCTGTCAGTAAATCATTCAGTATTGACCTTCTATACCTGCATCAGGCACACACACACACACACACTCTTGGGACAGTAAACAAGATAATGTTCTGACAGTATGTTGGTTGCAGGCAGGGAAAACATCTACACTCTATTCCGGGAATGTCTAACACAGACCCTCTCTTCAGCCCCGCTAACCTCACGAGAGTGTGTGTGTGTGTGTGTGTGCGTGCACGTGCGATATGAAATAGATAAGAGAGCAGGAAAAAGGACGCATACTTGATGTAAATAAGAGAAACGGAGTGAAAATAAATTCTGTGTGTGCCCGTAAAATGGCGTGTGTGTGTGAGCATGAATTGTAGAGGTAGACAACAAGTGTGTGTGAGAGAGTGTGTGTGTGTTTGAGTTGGTGCATAAGAGCCGTTCTGTCTGCAACTTTACAGCTTCTCATAGCCATGCAAATATTTCCAGAGGGAGTCGAAATGGAAAACAAAAAAAACACACATTTAATCTAGCATGCTCAAGAACACACACACACACACACACACACACTTGAAGTAAAAGAGCCCTAAAATCTGTGGAAGAAAAGGAGGGCTTGTCCTCACAAACATAAAAATGAGGAAAGATATAACATACAAAAACACAGATACATAATGTCATACACACAAACACACACGTCATGCATTTTCTCAGAAAGCTAAATTTAACTAACATCTATCCTGTTTGTAGTTGTTGAATGTGGTGTGTGTGTGTGTGTGTGTGTGTGTGTGTGTGTGTGTGTTCTCACTTGAAGGAGTAGCACAAGCAGGTTCAGCGATCTGAGGTGAACTCCATCCCTTCATATTAAAAGCTGATACTTGGACATAACAGCATGTGCCCTGCAATGAGAGAGAGTACATTTAACACAACCTTCCACTGTGTTTAATTCATTAAAAACATTCTCTCTGTTTTCCAGTAGAGTTCAGAATCATCAGGCTTTATTTATTTTTATTTATTTGTTTGTTCAATAATTTCTTTGGTCTTTTTTGTTTGTTGTTTGCTCACTTTTGTTGTTCTTACAAAACCAATAAAAAACAATATTTTTATTATAATGTTATGTTGCTATAATGAACTAACAATAAAAATAGAATTAGTTTTCATCAACTGAAATAACTGAAGCTTAAACAAAACTAAATATAGAAATAGGGAAAATATAGAAATGTTGGCTTGGCAAATAACTGAAATAAAATATAAAATGCAGGTTGAAGAGAAAAAAAAAATAAAGCTAAATGGAAACATAATAAATATAAATGATAAAAGTTCATAACAAAACTTAAACAATAATCTTTCTTTAAAAGGTTCCTCACCTCTAAAACAATGTTTCTTTCCTCTGAAGAAATTAACTGTAATCTTAAAATTAATCAATTAATATTAAAATTAATTAGAATATTAAAATGAATCAAAGATATATTATAGCTTAAAGGGACAGTTCACCCAAAATGAAAATTCAGAAATCATTAACATATATGACTTTACCAGGTCTAGAAGCAGTTGAAGGGCTGTTTTTTTTATTTTTTTTAGTTGTTTTAGATTATTTTAATGCTTGTTCTGTCTATATTTAAATATTTTTAATTTTTAAGAGTCATTTTGCTGAGGCTCCCTAGTTGTTGAAATCCGCTGCTTTCAAACAATGCTCGTTCTTTCATTCAGAAAAAGTTCGTTCATAAAACTAAAAACACTTTTCTGGGTTAAAGTGATTCACAAAGATGGAGCAGATTACAAATAACTTTAATGTCAAGTCCGTTTCTCACACAAAGCTATCATCTGGCTTCAGAAATCCTGAAATATCGTGCACAAGCTGTATGTTGTGAAACGTTCCAGTGCTTTTTTGGAGCTTGACAGCTGTGGTGATATTGTTTGCAGTATGTTTTACTCCACATACTAACCGCTGGAAGTCCAGTGATGTCATACTGGAGCTGAGTCACGTCTTCAATGAGCGTCTCACCCAGTAATGGAGTAAATGAAGGAACGCTGCTCCAGCTCACTGAGACACACATAAGAAGCAGTCATTAGTCTGCACTGCACTGAATAGTCACCTAGTTCTGTGTCTACTAGTCACATATAATGTGCTTTGAAATGGGCTTGCTCTATATGGTGAAACAAACTGTGTCCTGGTCTATTTGTGGGCTGTTGTTTTATATCATGTAGTGGCAAAATGTGAAAATGAAAAGATACGGGGTAGTCTTTTGTTCCCAAAGTCTGATCAGCAAATTTCTAAAATTAGTTTGCACCACTCAGGGACCCATTCAACATCCCTATTGTCTGACAGATACTACAACCAGAAGAAAGGCTTTTTTCTGTATATAACAGCATCAAGGTCATTATCAGTAAATAATTAACTAAATTAATTAATTAACTAAAAGTAAAGCGATTTTTGTTATTTGCTGTTTTTGCTGTTTTCAATTTGCAATACAGCTGGAATAAAACGAAATATAACTATTAGACTTAAACTAAATTAAAATTATAACTTTTTACTTTGCAACTAATTTAAATTAGTTAAATTAGTAAATCTAAAACCGAAAAAGTATAATATAAAAAAAAAAAACACTAATAAAATGACAAAAGCACAAATAACAAAATGACTAAAAATAAGAAAACTAAAAAAACTACTACAGTATATATTTATCTTACTTACAATAATTGTTTTTACTACTTTAAAACTGAAAATATATCAAAATAAAAGGCAGTTAAAATATCGATACAACTTTAATATTATACAAATATTTTACTTACTACTACTATCATCTCGACTGTAAGGAATATATTCTCTAGTTGGCCGTCAAATGATTTGGATTCTTACCAGCTAGTTGACCGGTCTGTTGTGTGTGTTCATGTGTTTTAGTGGTATAATCGAAATCTTAAACAGGGGTCAGGGGTCACTCACCGCGGTATTTGGTAATAACAGCAGAATTGTGACAAAGAGGCTCTTGGAAGTAGACTCTGAGACTGGTGCCACTGCTGACGGACAGCTGGACGACACTGGGAGGCTCAGGACGACCTGTATTCAACACAAAGACACACTCAGTGCCACACAGGACTGTGTGTGTGTGTAGGTGTGTGTGTGTGTGTGTGTGTGTGGTTTGCTTACTGGCATGTGTGTATCCCGTCTGCATGCGCATGTAGAGGCGGAGCTTCCATTCCAAGGTTTTCAGCTGCCTCTCTCTGTTTGACCCCTCCCCCTCCCCAGGCTCCTCCCCCTTCACATGTGCAACAAGCTCTGCTATGCGATGCTCCGCCTCTTGCACCAGCGAGGCCAGGTGAGCAGCTCTGCCTTCAAGACTTAGAACTAAAGGGTACAAAAACACACTAAACAAACACCTGCAAACATCTCATCAAATCATGAAAAGCCATTAACCACTTTATTTTCCTATTAATGACGAGAAAGGAAAAGATGTCTTTTTTTATATAATTTTCTTTTATAAACAAAAACACACATGTGAGAGGCAATGAAACCTCTTTTATTTGATTGATTGGTCAACCCAATTCCACTGAAATATTCACTGTATTCCCTATATCCTACTTGTGTACAGTTAAACATCAGTGAAAATGAATTAATGGACTTTAAACGTGCACTGAATGAGTTATAAATGGGCCATGTTCACCACTGTAAAAACAAGTTAATAAGCAAATTAATTTGAATTATCTTTAATAGGTAGCTTTTGATAGTTATATTACTTTGTTACAATAAATGGTTAAATTTATAAAAAATGCTTCACATTTAAATGTTTCATTTAATATTTAATTATGTTTCAGGATCATTCAAATGTGTAAATTTTTATAAAAAAATTCTCCCTAAAAACGGTATTACCGCAATGTAAAAATAATAATAATAATAACCTTTGTCTTTTTACTTGAATATGTTTTTTAAATTAACATAAATGAATTTCAGAACAGCAAATGCTACCAAGAAAATTTACAATATGATTATTTACAATAAAAATAAGTTTAATTTAATTTGAGTTTTAAAAAATGCTCCAAAAATTATGCGTCATGTTTTATGAATTTTATGAATAATATATTAAACAATACATAATGTGCATATTTTTATTTATCAAATATAATGTTTTATTAATTTTTTTAACTGAAAGATGAAATATGACTTGACGTTCCCAAACATATTACAGTGAAAATAATGATGACAATATAAAGTGGTGTTAAAATTGACATTTCGTTTTGATCATTGGTGTTGCATACCATATCACACTGCTGCTGCCGCCGTTTGATTGAAGCAATAAGCCACTAACGCTTCATTGTAATGTATAGCATGTGGCAAACATCTGTCGATGTATGGTTTATGATTCATAAAGCGGGGCTCGTGCTGCATGTGTTTGATCACAGGGAGTGTGTACTCACAGTGGGGACTCTCTTTGGCCCCGGCTCTCAGCAGAAGTTTGGCCATCGGCACGTTGTTGGTCATGATGGCGATGTCGAGCGGCAGCAGCCCTTCACTGTTGGGGGTATTTAAATCCAGCTCCTCCAGACTGAAGGTGTTCAACAGAGACTCCACCACGTCCAGCTCCTGATGCTCCACGGCTTCAAACAGAGCTGCGTTTCCCTGGAACTAGACATGCATGCATAGATATATCTCACACACATAAAACAATGCATGCTGTAGAACTGCAAACACAACATGTAGGAAATATACCAATGTCACTTTTGACTGAATAAGATTTTTGAGTTGCAATATGGTTTTTTGAAGGTTAAAGCATCATCAATTGTGATTGGCTGCATTATGCGTCAGTCATATGTAAAGTGGGCGGTTCACAAGCTGCAAAGTCAAAATTCAGTAGTCATGCAAGACTAATTTGGTTTTTATTATTGCATAATTCTTGTTGAAGTGTTTGCATCTCACCATGGTGGTTTTGTGCAAGTGGTCCTTGTCCGACTGGCTCGGGAGAAACGTTTCGTCCGGAACAAGGTTCGCCGTGCGGAACTTTCCAGACAGGTTTCTGTAGAGACGTCGTGCAGCACTCGGCGGAGACGAACATGACGTGCTGGAGTATTTGCGGGGAATCAGAGGATGGGGGTCTGGAACCTGTTGAGTCATTTTGGACTCAGCCCTGAAAAAGAAATTACATCAGAAATGAGAAATTATGAGAGATAAGGAGAGATGCTGTCAGCACTGTCCTCAGGACAAAATAATAATAATTTAAAAAAAGTGCTAATTGTTGTCTTTGAAGGTTTATGTATTCAGTCTGCAAAAATTTGTGAACTTTAATACATCAATATAAAAATAGTATTTTTATACAAGAAATACACCACCAAAACTCATTCAACAAGTTTCCATTAAATATTTCAATAACACTCTATATAATAAGGTACCATTTTTTAGATATAAAAGAGATTTATTAATCTTAGTTACTTTCAACATTTACTAATACAAAACTAAAATTTAAAGCTGTACCTGTTCATATTTAACGTACCTGAGCTGACATTAAGCAGATGTATTTTTATGAATTAATGTTAACGAAGACATAGTTCATTGTTTGCGAATTGCTAAATTAATTGTTCATCATTAGTTAATTTTAGTTAATGTATTAACTAATGTTTAGTAATGGGTCCTATATAATTATACATTTAAATAAATGTAGAACAAATCAAAAATACTTGAGATGCATAATTGTGCTTGACTTATCAGAAAATAAAACTTGAATTAAGTTTATCTTCCTAAATTTGGCCCCTTAAAATCTTTCTTGCAAATACGTTTTCTTGTTCTAAAACATAAAAAATAGTGAGGTTTTACTTTTAAAAAGAAAAGAAAAAAAAAAATAGAGTAATCTTGGAAGGGACTAAAAGTCAAATCTAAATTAAAAACCTATATTGATTGACCACTAATATTGTATATGTGTGTACATGGATATGAAGATTCATTCAGAGGGACTTTGGAGTTGGAAAGAGAACAAAGCTCTCCAAGAACTACAACTGTCACAAATGCTCTCGTATTAGGACGGAGCGTTGTCCACGTCAGATACACACGGCCAGAAACAGGCGAACACCTCCGAGTGCTCTGATAATAACGTGGTTATTTTAATGGACAGGTATGTGCTGTGTGCAGATAAAAGTGAGTATATTTGTGGCAGGTCGGATCAGTTTCAAAGGCGGCTGATCGCTGGGCTTAAAGCTTCTGCTCTTGTGCCGAACACACAGACTGCTGAGCGAACGGCGCACACTCACATGAAAGACTAGCAGATAAAAGAACGAGGGATAAAGGGAGAAAAACAAAAGAAACAGGGATACCACATGTTAACACAGGCGTCTCAGCACCCAATCAGACGAATAGTGATAGAATGGAGCAGACACACACACACACACACACACATTTATAGTTTCCCACCACACAACTACCGTGATGTCCAAACGTCTGAGACCACACGAAAAACCAGGAATACCAAATCTGAAAGATTTAGAACTTTGAAACATTAGCAAAAAAGAAAAAAGAAAGAAACATAGTAGCACTTCTGTACATTGATCATGTGACGCTTTGTTCAGAATCTCAAGTCAGGCGGGATAACATTTAGATTTTTCGAACATTATTCGTAATTCAAAATGCTACTCATTTGAAAAATGATTGGATTGCACTTATGCACAGCAAAACACACTTATTTACATTGTGTGCACAAACCACAGTCAAGATGGGGGCAAAACTGCTCAAATATCTGGGGATTTTTTTTCTGGCATCACATCAAAAGTCAAAGCAAAATTTTGCATGCAAATACAAGCACATTTAACACATCCAGTAAGTCAAGGCTAAACGAGAATAGGCCATAGTATGGAAAATTTGGTGAGTAATGCCTCGGTCTAAGAATAATAGCCATTGAGAACAGTAGGCTCATATAAACACATGCAATCCTGCACACATGTGCATGTGTTGAGCTCACTGATGGTAAGAGATTACTCTTTACCATTTCCCCGAACACATGTTCACATTTACCTCCAAGATCAAACTCAGCCGGATACCTCCACTAATGTGGCTGCTAAATTATCCGCTTCGTTTCAATGATGACAATGATAAAGCTGGAGAGTATTTTTGTCACTTGGTTTTTAGACCTGATGTTGCTATACAGAAAATAAATGGGAACAATGGGAACGTCCCTGGGCTTATTCTGCACAATGCATCAATGCATGTTATTCCATCATATTTATTTCCAATATTGCCTTTCATGCACTGTAGTTGTATGTGAATGTAAATGATCTGAAAAGTTGTACAAGTGCACAATAAATAGTTATTGTCTCCTAAAATAAAGAACCAACTCTATTGGGCCATAATGAGTCGTCAGTAATTCGAAATCCCACTTTCATGACGGATGCATATCACAGGGTAATACATTTGCATATTTCCCACCTATGTTTTACATTGGTGTCCGAAAACAACTTAACCCAACCCACAAACACGTCATTTTACTTTTGACAGCTTCTCTAATAAACCCAGTTTATTTGGACCAGCTGACTTCACTGAATCACAACCTGTAAGTATGATACATAATAGATGTTTATATTTTCTATTGAGCATTCAAAATACAGAATTATGGCAATGGGAGAATTGTTTCTGACACGTAGACCAATCACAACAGACTGGGCCATCTGACCAATCAAAGGAAAGGAGGGGTTTAGAGAGACTCAATCTTAGAACTGTTTTGATTGAATCGTTTGAGAATCAGCGCTTTGAACAATACCGATTGTGACAAAGCAACTGAACAGCATTAAATAGGAAAACTGTCAATAATGCAAAAAGGCAGTTAATCGTTGAATTCAGTGAATAGTCATTATCCAGCACAGCTCAGTTTAAATAGTATCTGTGCAGTCAAATTGCCGAAATCGCTGGAAATTAAGTGTCTCCAACTACCAAGCCAGAGGCGACAGAGGCAAGGTACCAAAACCAGTCTCTCTCTCAAGGGTAACATGTAAAGCGTGAAAAGTAACGGCCCTAGTACTGAGCCTTGAGGTACTCCATACTGCACTTGTGGTCGATACGATAGCTCTTCATTCACTGCAACGAATTGATGGCAGTCAGATAATTACGATTTGAACCATGCTAATTCACTTCCATTGAAGCCAGACACATTTTCTAGTCTAGTCGAGAGAATGTCTTGAGGATGTGTGAGAAAAACAGTGATTCTGCCAAACAAAACCCTGGTGACATTTGGAATGCTTTACTAGGAATGCGTAAAGAGCGGACGGGACGACATCTCTCTTTCTGTTAGAGTAGCTGGCTATGACAGACGGAAAGGGGGCAGAGGGATACCTCTCTGAGAGTTATATGTGGCTGTGAAAAGGAGAGTCTGAAATTTGATTCTTGGCACCAGACAGACTGCAGTCTGACCAGCCAAAATTTGGAGGTGGAGTGTGTGTGACAGTAAGCAACAGGAGGGGGCAGTGAGGACAGTTTTACAGATCAGTGTGTGTGTTACTAGGGTCAACAGAACCAGTCTCTCTCTCTTGTGTACTTCAGGCCTAGTGGAGCCAGTCTAACCCTTCGACCCCTAACACACACAATGGGGAATCAAAGCTAATCAGTTGATTCCCTCGCTGTTTAAAAGACGCACCAACAGGTTTGCATGTCACCACAGAGATCTTCAGCATGCAAACGCTCTTCGCTGATCATAATCTCACAAGAACGGGTCACATTTCACCTCGAAATCTCAATGGTGAATATCATAATAAACTACAGGTGAATAGGATACAAATGTGAACTAATAGATCAGCTGATTAATCAGTAAATTAAGACAGCTGTTTTGTATGATAAGTCTTCTGAAACTGTATATTTGAATATGCAAATGAGGTATTAGATAATTAAATTTGCATTTATTTCTAGAGCAAAAAACTGTAACAGTCAATGCAGCCAGGCTTAAAACTGTTACATTTTGTTGACATACTAAATGTCTCTTTTTATCTCTCCGTAAATCAGAAAATATGGTTTACCAATTTTCACCAGGTATTTAGGAATATAATGTTCAGGCAAATGCTATATGAACAAACCCTTCTCTAAAAGCTTGCAGGAATAAAATCCCTTAAATTTGGTCAATGCACTGTAAGTACTGCTTTCATTGGAGATTTGTCCTATTTTTGAGAAAACAGTCTTTAAATGTATGTGTTATAATGGAATTAACAGGCACAAATAGATTAAATCAATCCTTAAATGCATATTTAGGAATTCTTCTTTCCTCTAGTCTAAAAGAAGAAAAGTTATGGAGAAAAAAAAAACCTGCAAAATTTACCTAAAAATTTACCAGTGCATGCATTTTGCCTGCAGTTTCTTTCTTTAAAAGTGCTTTAAAATCATTACAAATATTTAACAATTTAAATAATACAATGTATACACATATATATTATATATATATATTCACATTACGATAATAAAGTTGGATTTCTGCATTACAACAATATATATAAACAAAATAATGTCTAATTGCAAAACAAAAATCTCCAAAAATAGGTTTAATTTTCATTGAATACAATGCAATTTCTTTCATTTGGATTTGCGGTGAAATGCGTTTCATGTGAACACACACGTCGTTTGACGGCATTAAAACAGGAGCAAGTTTGTTTAACACAGTAAATCCATGGTCTTTTCCCATCATGTGTGCGTCTGCGCATTTGCGTGTTCCTGGCGCGGGCGTATGCGTTCTAATCCATGCAGATTAAGAGATTAAACACGAGAGTATTTGTGTGCTTGCGGCAGTATGCACGTGTGTTATCGCAGTAGTAGTCGCTCCCCTGTGAGAGTGTTTGCTGTGTGAGAGAGTTCAACTGCCCACCACCTGTTTGCCCCCCACCCCATGGGGCAAATCTCTCTAATTCTGATGAGCAGAGACAGAAGACCGTCGCCATGGGGATGTTCCGCAGGGGGACGAGATGCGCGTGTGAGCGCGGGATCAATCAATGTATGAATGCGTGTGTGCCGATGTGTCTTTGTGTATCGTCCCCGTACGTGTGTGTGTGACGTTAGGCCCGTCTAAGAGGCTCTGGCGACAGACAGCTCGGCGTGAAGGAGGTGACAGGGAGTCTGCGTGAGTCTCTGCACGACCCTGAAAACAGGGGGGGGCCAGTGTGCATCATGCCCAGCCAGGGTGGCTACATCCTGGGACACGCTGCCCTGAGACTCCCCGGAGTTATATGTGTCTCTGGAGCTCGGCTCCCAATCTGCCATATGCCATGTCCCAGATGCGGCCGCCGATACAAACCTCTTCTCATGCACAAACAATAGCACATAAACTCGTAGTTCAACACCATAAAAGTGCATAATAACAGGTTTACAATGGGATGATTTAAATACCTTTTAACTGAAAATCCTTAGTTCAGCCAAAATGAAAAGTTTGTCATCAATTACTCACCCTCAAGTTGTTCCAAACCTGTATGAGTTTCTTTCTTCTGTTGAACGTAAAATAAGATTTTGGGAATGTTGGGAAACAAAGAGTTTCTGGTAGCCACTGAGCTCCATAGTATGAGAAAATACTATGGAAGTCAATGGGTACCATCAACCAAAATACTTCAAAATGTCTTGTTTTACATTCAACAGAAGAAAGAATTAAGACAATTTTCATTCAGGGGTGAATTATCTCTTAAATTTGGTTTTCCCAGTCGAAAACGACCGGACATTTAAAAGTTGCTTGTATAATCTCTCATTATGCTGCATTACCACCAAATCTTAGCTACGATCTTCCAGTTAGCACTGGTTTTGTGTTTATTTTTGGAATTGATTGGTCATGGGCCACATACTATATGTGAGCAAAGTCAGTAAGTTTTAGTCCAATGTGATAACATTAACTAGAAATTAAATAAACATATTTAATAAAAACAAAGTGCAGTATAGATTTTCAAATGACCCGCTCTAATCATATGTTTGCTATCATAAATATATAATTGATACAGGATACTTACATAAATAAATACATACTATATATCAAATCTCAACTGCTTGATTGCTTGTATCATCACAAAATGCAACTATATTATTGTCCAGCTCCGATCTGCTAAATGCAACTATAAGGCATGAAGATTTTAAGATATTATAAACATTAAAATCATGATTTTGTGCAAAGCTGCTTTGAAACAATGCACATTGTGAAAAGCACTATACGAATCTGTCCTTCATTAAAGTACTTTGAGGCACCATTAAAAATTGTGTCCAAATGAGTAACTGTGGTCAAAGTTTGGTCATTTTTCTTAAACAGTAAAAAAAAATTAAAAATGCAGAGAGATTCACGTGCCTTTAAAATGAAATGCATGTTGATGACATCAGAAAAAGTGCCTAAGAAAAGCATGTTGGAAGTGAGTCAGATTTGTGAGTTTTGGACATGCATAAGCCGTGACAGACGGAGAGGGTGGAGAGCAGAGAGACAGTCAGAGCTGGAGTCATGATGTCTGTAGAGATGAGCGGAGGAGAAACGTTGGGTAACTAGCAGCATTCAGAGCCAGCATGGCTTCTCTGGCATCTTTTGAGTCCAAATGGGCGGTTAATCGCACGCAAACTAGTTTTATCTGTTTAAAATGACATTATTGAAATCATAGGGTAATTAAATGTTGTGGTACCAGTCCACGCTGAGAGAGCGCCTCCTGTAGGCCGGAGGTCTAGACGACTGACTTCTGTCCTTGCAGTGTTTGTCCTTCAAAGAAAGTCTCTGGGTGAACTTCACAATCCCAGACTCAGTCCTGAGAAACACAAACACACAGAAATAGCATGATTACTCTAATACATACACTGATTTACTCAGTGTTTCCCTAAACACACAGTGCTTGACAGCAGTCCAGAACTTCACCAAACATTCATGTGTATAAATATTTGATCTTCAATTACACACAAACTAACTAAAAAATTAATTTCAGCGTCGCTTTAAAAATGCAGATCAACTTTTTCTATCACTTCAATCAAAAATCCTTTTGCCACAAATGGATGAAGATCATGTAAATAAAATAAAACGTAATAATAATAATACAATTATTATTATTATTATTCATAGAACTAACAAATATGGATAATGATATGAAACAAAACAAATAATAAACATAAATAAAAAATTATTGTGTTTATTAATAACAAATCAAATCAATAAATATAAATAAAATCTTAAAATAATAAATGAATAAACAAAATAAAAATGTTTTATTGTTTTACATTCTTCAAAATACTATCAATTTAGTTTATTTAGTTAATTTCACCAGTCCAGAGATTTACCAAATATTTTCCATTTTGTGTATAAATATTTGATCTTTAATTATAAACAAATAGTACAATTTAACATTTCAGCGTCACTTTAAAAATGTAAACATTTTATCTTGGTTAAATCAAAAATCATTTTGCCCAAAACTAAAAGGACAAACATGATGAAAATAAAATAAAACATATTTAATAATAAAATTATTATTGTTATTATGGATACATACATACATAAATAAATAAATAAATAATCAAATGTGGATAATATAACAAAACTAATACATTTAAATAAATATATATATATTATATATATATATATATATATATATATATATATATATATATATATATATATTTTTTTTTTTTTTTTTTTTTTTTTTTTTTACTGTTTTACATCTTTCAAAATTCTAAAATGTTGTTTGTTTCCAGGTTTGAATTTTTGCATTTTAATTTATTTATTTTTAATCCCAGGTGTTCAATTTTTAAAAGATTTTATATGAGGTCTGAGAATGTATATAGAAAAAAAATATATTTACAAAAACTTAAAAGGAAAATAAGTCTAATCATCAAGAAAATGATGTCACAATAAGGTGCATTGTGGCCTGGAGATGTTCTCCAAGAGACTCCCCTGTTAAACTTTATGTAAGAGGGATTGCATGTGTTGAATTTGTCGTCTCATTAGCAACAGTGTGGTCATAACAGCAGCAGCGGACTCTATATGCAGATCTGTGCGTGTGAGTCTGACAGTGCTGTAAATGCGTGAATGAACGATCCTACAATCGCTTAATGACAAACAAGTCAACAAGTGCGCCTGAAGAATGTTTAAACAGTGAAGGACAAGGTCAGCGGGCGAACAGCAGTGCCAGCGCGTCCCAAACGCTCATGCCATAGAGAGGTGACCGCATCCGTATTTCCAGAAAGGAATGTTCCTAGAAAGAAGCCGTTTGGGAATAAGAGAGGAAGGAGGACAGCGGGATTAATCTGATTCTGCCGGCAGCTGTTCTGGATGACACTGCGCTCGGTCAGGGTCCCATGTGCTGATGTAATGCCTTTAGTAGATTTCTTACAGTAGGAAAGCCTTAGTGATGACATCACCTCCTTCAAGAGCACACACACACACACACACACACACACACCGTATGGACATGTACACACAAACACCGGTATAAAAATAAATAGCAAACATAAACACGGCACAAGTCATTGCTTAATTTGTATTCACTTTTAGACATGATTGAGAGCGAGAGAGAGAGAGCGAGAGAGAGAGAGAGAGAAGATTTCAAAATCAAGTCAGCTGCACAAAGCATTCTGGGATTGCCTTGTTTATAAAGGATACACACTGCAGAATTTGGCCAATTTGAATTGCATTTGAAATTTCCATGCATTTTGATTATGCTGTTTTACCAAACTATTAAATGTAATGTGATGCATTTTTGCTAGTCATAAATCATTGAAACAGGTTGGATTTCTCTAAAACAAACAATAAATTGAATCTGTTTTAAATAGACATTAACCCAGTTTATATATTATTATCAATAAATCCAATCCAGGTAAGAAACAGGACAGTTTTATGCAATCATAGCAGTTTATTTTCAACTATTTGCACCTCTTTGAATTTATATAAATAATATTTTCAAAATACATTCATTCAAATTGCTTAGAATCACTGTGAAATCAATAAAATTGGTTCTAAGTATAAACATGGTTAAAATATGGCAAGTGGTAAGCAATATTCAGTTAAAATGATTTAAATTGAAATGAACTGATTTTATTAATGAACTGGCAGGCTTTTATCAAACAAACTAATAAACATAATGAGAAGCATATTTGTCAGCAGTGTTAGGTGTAATGCAATACTAAGAAATGAATGATTGTAATTTAAAAGGGATTACGCTTATTTTTTCTGTAATTTTATTACAGATACTTCTGATGTAATTGCATTAAATACTTTAAAGACTACAGGAAAATTCCCTCTCCCTTTAAATACACTGGTCAGTCCAAAGATAATCTATGCAATTTTATATTATGTATTTAAAAGAATTAAAAGAGCAGTTTCATGTCCATCCATATATTATTAAACTGGTCGAGGTTGCAATAAGTAATGCAATATATTTTAGAGAGAGTTATTAGTACAGTAATCTACAGTAATTACACTGTTGATGTAATTAGTAGCTAGTAATTAATTACTTTTTTACAGTAACTTACCCAACGCTGCCAGTCATGCATAAATGAACCCGTTCAGATTTGTGTAATAGTACTAAAATCTGAATAAATGCATTTTATGATTATTTAAATCAAATAATGCTACCATTTTTGAGTGTGTGAATCTCACCTGTTGTTTCATTGATGTATGCATCATATTAAGTTAATAAGTCTGTCACTGTAATTCAACTGGATGGAAATTTGGCATGCGATTCGAGGTGCTTTTGAACTGAAGGCTGTGCTATCTGTGTGCTGCCTAGGTAGGCGTCTCACTAGGTTTGGAGTGGATGTGGAGAGCGAGGGAGAGGCGAGTGTCTGTCTGTGTTGTTAGATGTCGATGGGTGCTCAGACTCCAGTGCTTCAGCCCCGGCTGCTCATTAGATGAGCATATAAATACCACACACACACAGTATTAAACAGCAGACACAAACCGGTCAGTTAAGGCTCTGTATACTGCACATCAAATGTGTTGGACATTTCCACTTAAAGGCTTTTACTCAAGTCGTGTTGTAAATGGTGCCTTGGAGTCTTTTTCACTCATCTAGACAGGTGTCTGTCTATTTACTCAAGTATGGTTTTCAGTTACTCTTTACACCTCTGATACACACACGTTAACACTGGGATTTGTGTGTTACTTTCAAATAACAAAAATCATAATTAAAGTGACTCAGAATAAAAGAATCAACTTCTGGCAATGTATCATTACGTCGGTCAAGCATATAAACCTTCACATTTTGAGGCTTCTTAAACTTTAGTCAAAACTTTCAAATCAACATTAAAAGTTAATCTCGATAAATTATGCTTCTGTATATTTGAGTATATGAATATCAACACCCAATACAGCTATAAACTCATTCAGTACAGTCTAGTACACACACACACACACACACACACACACACACACACACACACACACACACACTTCTGATTCATGTTCCCTGAACTCCAAAACAAAAGTGGCTTCTCTAGAGGGCCACCTACTCGCCACATGTCTCTCTCTCGGTCTCTCGGTCTCTCGGTCTCTCTCTCTCTCTCTCTCTCTCTCTCTCTCTCTGTGGTCTTTGCAGGCATGGACCGAAAGTGTCTCCCATCTTGTCATTCCCTCCAGAATCCCACAATTCCACAGGGCATCAAGATTTCAATCAGAGTGGAGACGACCATCATGGTGATTATTTATTCTGGAGCGGATCACGAACGTGTGAACGTGTCAGACATTTATAGACGTCAACCACACACACAAACACGGTAACACACAACAGCGTGTGTTTGTGAGGAAGTTCTCCAAGCCGGGGTTTCGGCTGTGTCATCTCCTGTGGCCAAATGTGTGCATATATATATATTTATATATATATATATATATATATATATATATATATATATATATATATATATATATATATATATGTCTGTGTGTGAGAGTATGAGAAAAACGAGAATGGAAAACACACAAATGAGTGAGATGCCAGGCGATGTTTTCGCAGGAAAGTTCCTCTGGTGGGGCTTTATTGAGGTGTGTGTGTGTGTGTGTGTGTGTGTGTCTGGCGCGGCACTGTTAGGGAACCGTCAGACTTTTCATGGCCAAACCACATCAAAGATGCAAACCACAACGCCAGCCCCTCCACACACACACACACACGGCTGAGTCAACCTTTACACATACACACATCAACCACAAAACCAAACACAAAAACATGCACACTTATTAAAGTTATTAGACTGTCTATGTGAAAAATGCTTATGTGTGTCAGAGAGAGAGAGAGAGAGAGAGACAGAGAGACATATGGACACTGCTGACATATATCAATCATTCACATTCATTTGATTTTCTCTCTTCAGTTATGCAACCCACAATAACTAGTCCTACAACGTAAGGTTGATGTGGTTTGTTCACAAACGGTTGCTAGATGTCCAAACGCGAGACCACAAATGGTTAGAGCACATGCATGTTTTTTCCTCACTAATTCAGTTCACTCAGTGCACACAAAAACAATGTGTCTGACTGAATTGAAATTCTGAGAGGAAGGCCACACAGGTTTCATTCATTCTGCCTGACTGGAAAGCCTTCCAAAGTTTGCCAACGTTTATTACAAGACACTTAATAGCAAGTAAACTGCATATTCATGAACAAAATTGTATATTTCAGAGTTACGTAAAAAAACTGTCTAAACACATTTTTAGTAAAAAAGAAAAAAAACTTCTATTTGAGACAACTTATGAGACATATGTGACAGGTCTCTGAAAAGTTCAAAAGTTTAGGATCACTATGTTTTTTTTTATTTTTATTAATTTAACAAATGAATACATATTCAGCAAGGAAGCACTAAATTGATGAAAAGTGAGAGACATTTATAATACAAAAAAATATTATTTTTTATATAAATGCTGTTCTTTTGAACTTTTAATTCATCAAAGAATCCAACAAAAAAATTATCACGCTTTCCACAAATATATGAAGCAGCACAACAGTTTTCAACATTAATAATAACAAGAAATGTTTCCTGCTCTGCATCACATAAATAAATTACATTTGACTATATATTCATATAGAAAACAGCAATTTAACATTTTAATAATATTTCACAATTTTAATGTATTTTTGATCAAATAAATGCAGCCTTGGTGTGCAGAAGAAACTTCTTTTAGTACAATTTTTAATAAAACTTACTGATCCCAAATTTTTGAACAGTACTGTATTTAATTGCTGTCAGTTTGATTTTAGATTTTGTGAAATTATGAAATGTGATTTTGTTGCTTTGCACAACGTTTAACTTTCAGCAAGGATGAAAAATTGACACACAATGTTAACTGCTCCATGGAGCCGTTTACCTGCGACCAGAACAGACACAATAATTACTAACCAATTGCTGACAATGATGAAGTATACTTATTAGGCCAAATAATCAACACTACATCCGCTATCATTGATTTGGGGTGAAAAATACTACAAAGCAGAATTATATAACCTTCCCAGAGAGGAAAACAAGACTTCATCTTTTGCTCGTCCTTTGATTAGATCCGATCAGCGGTTCAATTCTCATTAGTGACAGATTTAGGAGATTTTCCATTTTCAATCTAGTAACCAAGTTAACATGGCGTTCTTGTTGATTGGAAGGCTTTCCTACACCACACTGTGTGACAGTTTCATAATTCACAGACCCAATAATAAGACCATTTAACATGTCAGGAGCACTAAAACATTAATGAGACTTATTTCACTCATTTATTGTTGAGATGCAACACAGATTGTTCAAATGCAGCTGATGCGTAACCTACAGGTAACACGAGCAAGTTACAGTGCTCACATCTTCAATCTGACCTTAATGCATCCATTTCTGTCATGAGATACTTGTTTGCCAAAAATTCCATCGATTACTTGAGTAATCGGATAAAATGTGTTTTTGCTTAATTAAAGTGCAATATTAATTATGCAAGACAAAATAAGACTCCAGTGTCTCTTAAAATGAACAACTAAGTTTCCTTTTTTAGAATTTTTTTTTATTTTTTAAAATGCATAGAATGCAATGCATACATCAAAAATAAACATTTAATTAGTACCCATTGTTTCTCTGTCTGTACTTGTACTGTGAACAATGACAATAAAGTTGACAGATGAATTAAGTGCATTTAAGTGCCATTCAGTTGGGGTTTTAAATAAAGCATTTTCTGAGATGCACATTAAACACATAAAACATTAATTTAATTTATCTTTTAATTATTGAAAATTAAGCAAACGTAACTTTTTGGTACTAAACTGCAATACCTAAACTAAACAGGACTTTTATTTTGACGGGTTGGTGTACCTTTACAGTTCTGTGTATGTGATGTGATGCTAGTTTTACTCAAATCAAACCATATTAGCACATATCGGGATTTGATGTAAGTGCAATGACCTATTTTTGATTAATTCATTCAAAATTACTCGAGGAATCGTTTCAGCCCTAATGCTTACTCTAGATTACAGTTTGGCTAAAACTAGATTATCTCGCTGTTCTGTGGCTCAACACATTCCCAATGACCTGACTGTTTCATCGTGGCATATTTAACCCTTGCATCACCCGAATGAGAGCGTGACGCAGACGTGTCTTACCTTCTCTGCCGCGTTCCCTTCCTGTCGATGGAGCCCAGACTCTGAAACACACACAAACACAGCGTCACGACCAATTTACAGAGATACAATCATCTCCAAAAACTGCAGTCAGATTATTACACTCCAGAATACTTGATTCTGATTGGTCAATTGCAACATTCTGTGGTCAAATAATCTGACTAAATAATTTAACCGACTGTTCCCCAACCAACTCCAACATATCTGTCTCATGTATCAAATTAGTATTTAATACACATTTATTTATTAATTTGGTTAGCAGCCGTGAAATAAGTGGGTTTACACACATTATCAGATGGTCTCCAGTACCCTACCAAGGGTTTATTTGGTAATAATGTCTGGCTAACAGTACATTAACCCTTAACTATTCAACGATCAATGGACAGATGAAAAGATCGACAGACCGACAGACAGACAGACAGATAGATGGGCAGATGGCTGGACAGACAGACAGATGTGGTGACATTTGAAAGGGTGTGTGGTTGTTTCAAAGCAAACAGCTGGAGTCAGGATGATCACCGCTGTGATTCTGACCTTTACCTGTCAGAGTCTCCGACACAGAAAAACACTGAATTATGACATCTAAAGTATGATTTTAAACCTTCACTCATACACTCATATTCCTGTTAACTTCTGATGATGATGATGATGTTCTTCCTCTGCCACTGTGAGTACTGCGTTTCTACACTCAAGTATGAAGAGCTGGAATCACAGTGAATGAAATCACAGAACACCATCTCCAGTGTTCAGACTTTTCACACCTCAGCAGCCTCAAACCACACGAATTAGCCGTTCGTCAGCACAAACGAGCGCTGTGACAAAAGCATAACCACCAAATGAGAACTTCTCACTGAGAGCATCTCTCAACACAGCATGTCGGCACGCATCAAGTGTGATTAGTGTGCAAAACCCTTTAACAAAACTACTAAACACACACACACACACACAAAGACGCTCCTCAGGCATTCTGCTAATCACATACCTGTGCAGTTCCAGTTTCACCTGTCGCACTTCCTTTTTCTTCTCTTCAGGTACAGACTTACTAAAACACACACACACACTGTGTCCGTCTATCTGTCTCTCTCTCGCTCGCTGCTGGAGGTGTTTCAGTGTTTTTTCAGTCTGTTTCTCTGCTACTGCTGACTTGGTGTACTTTAATTGTGGTTGCCATGCGATAAGCTTCACTAAATGTGCAGTAAACAGAAAAAGAGAGAGAGAGAGAGAGAGAGAGAGAGAGAGAGAGGGAGGTGTTCTAAACAGTGCTGAATACTAATAGCTGCAACAATAAAAGTTAAACTAAAGGTCAGTCGCACATCACACTTAGTGTTTGTTAGAAAGTCGTGGAACAAAAAACACTCAGTGTCATATTTCACATCACTTTTACTCATTAGTGAGCAGGTGCTGATCGATCTGCCATTAATGTTTCACTAACTAGTTTTATTCTCCATATGAAATGAGCTTCAGCTGCCTAGAGCATCACCTGTCACTTTTCCTGCATGGATTTATTTTTATTTGACATTTGGTTAATGCAGAGGCGCAGGTGAGCAGGTAAGAGATTTTGATTTGTTTGAATCGGCTCCTAATTCACTTGTTTATCTTTTTATTTGATGCAATTTCTCTGTTCCTCTGAATTAGTTAAAGTGGAATCTTTAGCAGCTCTTCAAATAATTCTTCAGAAACTTCCAGACTAGCAGACGAATGAACATAATCAAAAATAAATAAATAAACAGCTTTGGTTGAGGAAGCAGTTGCACATGATAATTTGTGTTCCTGAAAATGAGCTGTTTTGCTGTTCGGTTTATTGATTTTTCACTGATGCATTGAAATTAAAATAGATTTATTTATTTGGTAATGCACCACAGTATGTAATATTTAACAGAAAAGTTAAAAAAATCATTTAGCTACATACAATATAAACTAATTATATTTGAAAAATAAATTTTTATACTTATATATTTTACATTTTAAAAACATTTGTAATCTTTTTATATAATATACATAATACTGAAAAGCTTTCAAAATATTAAACTTTTAACTGTGAAAGAATATACATTTAAATTATTTCAAATTTTATCATTTAAATACTCCTATAATATACTTCTATTTTAAATATGATTTATTAATGTTACTACATTTCTAAAGTTTTATATAAATTGCTATCACATACAATTTTTCAGAATAGTAGACTTTACTCTGAAAGAATATTTGATGCATCAACAAAAATCATAATAATATACTTATTGTAAAGTATTTTGTACTTATTTTTGAAAATAGAAACATTTTTTAATTAATTAAAATTTGTATATTTTAAACCCTATTTACTTCTATACTAAATATAATTTTATACTTAGCTATACTTTTAAACATTTTAAACATAGTACACATACAATTTTCAGAATATTATAATTAACTGTGAAAGAATATTTGATACTGTCATGATCATCAGCTGGAGTGCCCTTGATAAACACCAGAGGGCACTCACAGCACTGTCTCTCAATCTTGGACAGCATTTCCCATAATCCTTTGCCCAGACTCATCAGCATTCATTGTTTGCACCTGTGTCTTGTTAATCTTGTCCACTATCCCTATCATAATACACTCCTTATATATTATAAATTAATTATACTTCTATACTAAATGTACGTTTATATATTTTATACGGTTACGCATGAAAAAAAATACACTTTACATGCACATACAATTGACAGAATATTCGTTTTTTAACTGTGTATTTGGTGCATTAACAAATAATCACAATAATATAGTAATTAATAATATTTTTAGAGACAATAGCTTTTTAGGAAAAAAAAGGGTTTTCACACTTTTTGAACAATTAATATTCATGACTTTTTCTTGTTTTAGAAAGATCACTAACAAGTTCATTATATCTGCTGCAGCTTAAAAAAACGCTGCAATTGTTTTTTTAAGTAATTGTAAATGCAAAATAGAGAGCCTTTTTCTTTTTATTGAATTTTTAAAAATTACTATTATAATTTATTAAAGATTTTAAAATGATCAAGCTTCATAAACCGCCATGAATGAACAGGAAAATGTAAAGCACTATAGACATTTTTTTTTGTTTTTTTATGCTGGACTGGAAATCGTTTTTTACTGGCCCTAAAAAATGTCATTATATTATTCACAAATTTCTACACTACACTAGATAAGTTACTCTGAAAGGTGAAGTCACATGACAAGTCTATTCCAGGATTTGGGACCCTGACTGGGCAAACATCACTCAAAAGAGAAGATTAATGAACTAATGATGCCACGCATGAATATACATGAACATAAACACACACTGGGATATTCTGTATTCCTCTAAATGCATTTAACTAAAAATCTCCCAAATCAGAGTCTGATGCTGTAGCTTCGCATCTCTGGCAGACACACATTCACACCCCCTTTAACCAAATGAGCTTGTTCGAGTATGAAATGGAAAATTGGAGACATTTGCAGCACATTATGTGAAATGGAAAATCTCAAAGTGTTTTTCTCTCTGTTCACTTGCCATAATGATCCGCAGTTCAGCTCCTGTCTGCACGCATGGCTGTGTGCTAATTATCATAGAAACGGCTCTCCAAAACATAAGAGCTTTTATAATATTTCTGTTTATTTTAGACTATAAAACATATACAGTAGCAGTGAAACGTCTGGGAACACTTGACTGGATTTATATTTCTCTAATGTCCTAAAAAGCCTTTTGATCCAAACCCTTCTGCTTAAATTATTAAAACCAGTTTTGTAGAGAAATTTAAATGTGAATTTCTTAAAAAAAACGACTTTTAACAATGTATCCGATTATGTATAAGAAAATTGTGTTTGATTTTAAAAAGCGTTTGATTTGATGCACAATCATTCCAAAATCAAGAGAAATTGTATTTCTATTTTTGATGACTACCAGGAGTCCATATGATTTAAGAGCTATAAGTCTTTGTATGAGAAACACACCGAAATGTTTGCCAAAAATAATTTCTTGAATTTTATTGTTTCTGTTCTTGAGTTGTGTATTGCAATAAAAAAATAAAAAGTAAATAATAATAATAAAGTTTTACAGTTTTGAGTTGTGTATAACATGAAAATTAAAAATAAAAGAAAAAATATATTTATTAAATAAAATGATTGACTTATGTGTTTGAGTTGTGCATTACATAAAAATAAAATAGAATAATAAAAAAGAATAATATTCTGGTATGTTTTACAGTTTTGAGTTGTGTATTGCATGAAAAAAAGTAAACATAAAATAACATTTATTTTTCTGTTTATGTTTTTGAGCTGTATAAAGCCTAAGAAAGCTTTCATTTATCGGTGTATGTTTTGGAGTTGAGTCTTTCATTAAAAAATTATTTAACAATTTCCTTATACATAATCAGATACATTCAAAACATATTCTGTTAAGCTTTCTTAAATTAAAATGTTAGTTTTGTAAAGAAATCCACATTTATATGTGTTAAAATTCGGCTCATTAGTTTAAGCAGAAGCTTTTAGACCAAAAGGCTTTTTAAGATCAGGAGAATTAATTTATCTGTGTATGTTACTGAATTGTGTACTGCATATACAATTCTGAATAAAATGAAATACAATTACTTTTCTGTTTATGTTTTTGCCTGGTGTGTTGCATGAAAAAATGTAACTAAAATATATTCCCTGATATGTTTTTTGGTTTTTCATGTCCATGAGAAGCCTGTATTTAAAGAGCGGCCTCAAGAGTAAAATAGATTGCTCTGGGTGAGGATGCTGTGGAAAGAGGGAATGTGTCAGAGTGACAGAACCGCAGACCTGTGTTCAGTGTCACCGGACAATTGCCATGGATGTGAAGTGACTCACAGTGAGAGACGCAGACGCTCTGAAACCTCATGTGTGTGTGTGCTGATGGGTGTTCGCTTGTGGTTCCTGTGGGGAGCGACTGAATGCTACCCATTAATCTGGTAACCACCTCAAATCAGGGTAATGGGGCTAGAAGACATGCTGTCATCTGCAGGATGAAGTCATTCGCATGCAGACCGATGCCAGCCGCGGCGGTGGGTCCGTAAGACACTGATTTACCGACTGCTGCACAACGGCCCGTATCTACATTTCCTATCTGTTAGGTTTTTTTTTGCTTTATTATGGGTGTGGATCTCTTATCACAATGCTGCACGCTGCCACGTTTCAACGCAATGACTGTGATTGATCCAAACCACATACTACATGTTCTGTTTCTCGCAGCTCGCTCGGTTTATTTTCCTTCATTAGTGTTAAATGAGCCATTAATCATCAAACATGAGTCTGGCTCTTCATGCTGCTGTGTTTGTGTAGTGCTTCTGCTGCAATGGAAATGAAAAGTGAGATGAAAAGAGAAGGAAGGAGCCGATATCAAGCAAGGCATGGCACACAAACAGAGAGCAGAAGAAGAAGTGGATGAGTGGAGATGTTATTGTGGTCCAGGGCGCCTCTACTGGTAGAAGCTGTAACTACACCAGCTGGATCCACTGACCGCCATTCAAACCCATACATCTACATCTTCTGTAAAAAAAAAAACATATACACTGCCGTCAAAAGTTTGGGTCACAAAATGTATTTTCAATATTTTTTTTTTTTTTTAAACAAATTAATATTTTTATTCAGCGATGATGTCTTAAGTTGATAAGATGTGAAAGGAAAAACCTTATTTCTATTTTGAATAAATGCTGTTCTTTCTAAACGTTTATTTCTAAGAGAATCCTGAAGAAATGTATCACCTGTTCCAAAAATATATTAAACAGCAGTTAATAATAAATTAGCACATTAGACAGAATACAATATTAGAGTTTTTTCTGTATTATTGATTAAATAAATGCATCCTTGGTGAGCAGAAGAGACTTAGTTTATTGCATAATGTGTTGAGTTGTGTTTTGCATAAAAAAAAATATTAAAAATAAATAAATGTATCTTTTTATGTTATTGAGATGTGTATTGCATAAAAATATAAAATATGAAAAAAATATGAAACAATAAAAATGTTTAATAAAAACATTTTTATACAACATTTTAATTAAACATAATAAAAAAAATAAGTATGTACACATAAACAGACATGAAAAATAAAATCTCTCTCTTTTATATTAAGATTTTATTTGATTTTAGGGTTGATTGGGGTCATGTAATTTTAGGAACATTTGGAACAAAACTTTTTTTTTTTTTTACACTTGACAGAAATAATTTTAAGATCCATAAGAGAAAGATCCATGATAAGCTGAAGATCAGTAAAAAACATTTATCTGTGAATATTTCCCCACTGACCAAGCAGAAAAAAAGGATTGAGGATAATAATCTTTGCACAACATGGAAAACATCTAAATGAAATATGTAAAAACAGACTCACAAGTCCCAATAAAGAAACAACAGCAATACCTAAATAAATGAGTGAACTGATCCTGAGGACTGTTGAATATGTGAAAGCTCTGATTTGTTGACGTGTATGCATGTGTGTGTGTGTGTGTGTGTGTGTATGATAGGCTCGCGCAGGGTTAGGAGCGATCTCCGATTATTTGCTGACACAAGAGGAAAACTCATTTTGGTTTGGGGTCGGGAGCCAGACATGGAGACAGACAGAGAGCCCGGGTAAGAGAGAGAGAGAGAGAGAGAGAGAGACGCTCTTCACACCTCTCCGTTCTCACGGTATTTGGTTTGTTTACGTGCTGCAGTCAGACACAAAAACACACATAAACACAGACGTGCATGACCACGAACCACACTCAACATTTGATTAACATGTTACAAGCCAAAATGACTTTGATTCCCATCTTTATTACACCCTTTATCTCGACTGTACAAATAAAACAAAGAAATAATTAGAAACATCATGATATTAAAACTAGAATTTAGTGGCTTTTAGTTGGTGCCTGTTAACATTTTAGTCACATCGGTATGCTGGTGTACTCCTAAATATTATTTTAAACACATATTCATGTTTAAAATATAGTATTTTTCGTCTAAAACAGATTTAATATATTGATGACTCATCCTGGACTGCATGGATTTCTGTCCAATCAAATGCGTTAGAATGAGAATGTCCCTCCCCCTGATGCTGTCTGCGACCAATTAACAAGTAGCAAATCATGGTTTATGGCGGTGTAATTTCTGAACCACAAACTAGAAAGATTAAAAATGTATAAATAATTAGATTAAAATAATATAAATAAAAACAAAATGGGAAAAGTAGGATTTTATGATTTTGAACCAAGATGTAACAATAATTAAAAAAAGGCATAGGAAAGATAATCTGTTAATCTGTTCGCCAGCGCTGTTCATTTTTGTGTTGAGGTTGGTCAAGTGATCTAAAATTTTAACCTGCTGAATACCTGAAGCCTGAGCATGCAAACACACACACACACACACGTAAATGCACTCACACATGCATGGCATTTCGGAAGAAAATACCACAGACTCCACAGCTCAGCAGAGCTAATAAATAAAGAGGTCAGGGCGCCACCTCAAACCTTCCCCGTGTGTGTGTGTGTGTGTGTGTGTGTGTGAGTGAGAAAGCTGAGGGGGGCTCTACGGGAAACACACAGGTCTAAAGTTGCATCAGCATCACTCTCTCTCTCCTTTCCCAGCCGTCTGTCTGTAACTGAACCTGTGAAACTGCGATCGCGCTCAGTGACCTCAAAGACTCCTGCACTGATGAAAAGGGCACGACAGAGTGTGTGAGAGCACATCGGTGTTTCTACCATATTTGTTTACATTAGTGTATTCTATTGAAAATGGTTACAACTGCACTTTAGTTTTAGTTAGATTCAATGGTGAATAAACAGCAGGACTACCAAAGATAAATTACATTAAACATAAATATTTTTAATGGCATAACTTTTATTTGTAACATTGTTTGCCATTTAAATACTTTATCTAATAAACATGGTCAAACTAAATTATAAAAATGTTACATTTACATTTACCATCTCTCACCACGCAGTGTTTATTTCAATATTTTCTATTTCTACATTTTCTATTTTAATTGTAATGTTTAAGCCATTTTTATTCATTCTTGTTTGTTTTTAAAATGACATTATACAGTTTTAAGTTTGAATTCATTTAGTTTATTTTATTTCAGTACTTCAACTTCAATCACTAAAACTAGCTGAAATAAAACACATTAAAGTTTTGAAATATTTCATTTAATGCATATTTGCTATTTGCATTAGATTAAAAACAATTAAATCTCTATATCTTTTTTTATTACATTTAAGTTTATTTAGTAACTTAACTAAACAAAAATAAACAAGTTTAGTTTGTAAAATGCAAGTCATTTATATATGCAACCTAATTATTGAATTTGGTAAATTAATCATCATGTTTAGATATAGTTTGATAACAATGTTTAATCAATGGACATCCCTAGTTTTATATTAGATTATGTTCAATATATCTATTGCATTATTATTATTACTGTATCATCTGAGGGGTGCGGTGCCACTGAGGCGTTCCTCACACACAGACACACGTCCAGAACAAAGCGCCGCTCACCAGATGCCAGGGATAAAGAGATATCAGCCCTCTCTCTCTCTCTCTCTCTCTTTTCCTGCAGCAGCTCTCTGTCAACCCCTCCATCCTGGCTTTAGCCATCCTTTCATCTCTCAGTCATCCACTGCTGCTAACTTTCCACTCACTCCACATCCCTCTATCGCTCTCACAGCAGACGGAGAGGGCCACAGCCAATCAGAGCACTCAGAACGCTGATGCTATCGCTGCACAACATGAATATAATTTCCCCAAAATTCCCAAGCGGAAAAAACTTTAATGTCCCACTGAGACCTGGATCAGACCCTGGAATCTGAGGGATTTGAGATGGCGAGAGCCCAGTCTATGAATGGACACACACCTGTGTGTGTGTGTGATAACAGAAATATTAATGCACTTCAAAAGGGAACATGCATGTTGTGTGTTCAGTGTTGTGCGATGCATGTGCAGGTTGATGTGTGTGCATCTCTCTGTGTGTGTGTGTGTGTGTGTGTGTGGTCAAAGCTAATGTGTTTTTATACAGGGATATTTAAGTATTCTAAAGTTAGCAGAAGAGAAGCTTTCACCTACACCAAAGCAGGAACCATGGAAATGTTCCATGGAAATTTGCAAGTGCGCGTGTGTGTGTGTGTGTGTGTGTGTGTGTGGACAGGTCTCAATACATTCCATTCCTGTCTTAATGGAGGCTTACGGATGCCTTTGCGTGTCGGTGTGAATAAATAGAAGCCAGCAGCCCAGAATACCTGTTTCCTGAACAGGATTATGCCAACACACAAACACACACACACACACACACACACATTTATACACTGATTCACACACTCATACACACATACTGAGACGTACACCCTGACACATATATCACTATTTAATTAAATATTAAAAGATTTCTTTAATTGTTAAAGTTGCATTAATTCGATTTCAATAGACACCATTTTTGCATTACATTTATATTAAATAATGAAACACAAAATCTTTAAATAAACACATAATTTAGGGAAAAATAAAAATGCATTTCATGGAACCCAAATAAATGGTACTCTTAGGTACTAATGTATACATTTTAGGTACTAATATGGACCTTTTTGGGGAAAGAAATTGATACAAAGGTGTACTCTTTTCAAGGTTACTGTACCAGTTTTCTGAGACTTTACCTACTTATAACATAATTAAATAAGTATTAATGGTTGCTATGATAACTGATAACATTACAAACAAAGTTTATGGTTTGATTAGGAAAACATATAGTAAGCCCTGATATGATCACCTTCCAATATCAGCCAATTCAGAAATAAAAAGAGACAAAGCAGCTCAAACTGCAATACGAGTAGAATTAGAAAATCTACCGTATTTTTCGCACCTGAGTATAAGTCGCATCAGTCCAAAAATACGTCATGATGAGGAAAAAACATATATAAGTCGCACTGGACTATAAGTCGCATTTATTTAGAACCAAGAACCAAGAGAAAACATTACCGTCTACAGCCGCCAGAGGGCGCTCTATGTCTTCAGTGTAGGCTACAGCAGCACTGAGCAGCATAGAGCGCCCTCTGGCGGCTGGAGACGGTAATGTTTTCTCTTGGTTCATGTCAAATTAATTTTGATAAATAAGTCGCACCTAACTATAAGTCGCAGGACCAGCCAAACTATGAAAAAAAGTGCGACTTATAGTCCGGAAAATACGGTATGTGAATTTGGGTACCATTTATGTGACATAACCAATGACTCACTATATAAAAAGATTTCAGCCAATGCCATAATTACTCACATCTGCATTATATATGCAAACGCTCGAAGGCAAACTGCTCAGAAGAGCATGCATACAATTACATGCAAAAAACGTATCTGATCTTTCATTTTCAAAAACTGCTGCTGTAATGACAACAGTCCAAAAGAAGGAAGATGATGAAGACAAATGCTGAGACGAGGTGCATGTGCATATTATTTAAATATCAAGTCTGTTTAAATATTTCACTTTTGATTTTGGGTTTGATTGTTTCATTAAATCTAATCAGATGGATGCAGTCTTGACACCCAAATGAAGTTGGCCTTCACACGGAAACGAACGATGAAACACATGAGGGCGTCCTTTGAAAACCTTCTGTTTTGCCCAGTTAATGTCCATCTTTCCAAATGAAAAGCTCAGAGAGTCTCTGTTATCTCTTTGCTCTCTGAAAGATCTTTGAAGAGCGTCTGCATCTCTGAACGTGTCAGGAATAAGAAAGCCTTCCAAATTTTGTTCACGTCCAAAAAAAAAAAAAGTCCTGATAATTTACTAACCACTATGTCATCAAAGATGTGTCTTTTTTTTTCTTTTTTTTTAAGTATATACTTTTTAACCACAAATGAAAGAAAGACACGGACATCTTATAGTAAATTATATGGATTTTTTTACTTTCAGTGATGTTGGTGCATGAAAGCTGGAAGAATAAGACTGACAAACCAAATGAAAAATGAAAAATATTATTATTATTATTTTAAAAAATGTAAATAAAAGACATTTCAGAATAACCATAATTTTAACCAGATTCAATATCTTGAAAAATAAATAATAATATAAAAAAATCACTAAATGAGCAAAGAAAATTACATGTAATATAAATAATACTAGTTGCACAGAATTTTAATCTGCACTAAAATGTAAATTTTTGTGCATATTAAATATCTGTTGTTTAATTTTAGTATTCACTAAAAACACCCTTTTATAAACATTTCATATTAGAACAAAGAAGTAAATGGAAATTTTTTCAAGATTTCTTTGTTTTGAAATTCATTATGTTTGCATTTTGGCTCTGAAAGGTCTTGTTGTTTTTGTTGTTGTTTTTTTTACAGAAACCATCATTTCAAACAAGCAGATTTAACAAATTTCATTCAATGGGTAAAAAAATAAATAAATTACATTTTATATATATATATATCATTTCCTTGTTTCATTTTTCATATATAGTTTTACTCCAACACTAAAATATAAATATAAAACGATAAAAGTTGCATTGATGACGCAAACAAATCATTGAATCAGATTTCAGAATCAGTTAAATGTAATGGAAAATGAATGTTATTAAAAACTACTTGAATGATGTTAAAAACATCTCTTTTTTTAAGTTGTCATGAATAAGATGAATCACAAAGCTGGTCCAATGAAACAATCTTGGATTTCGGCTTGTGTTTACGCCGACTGGCTGAATCGATGTGCTTTATTTCCAGCTAAAACATTCAACACATCAGTCAGCCACCGGAGCTCAAGCCAATCCCAGAGTCCTCATGGTTACAAAAACAAGCTGCTCTGAAATGTGCATGCCACAGAGCATGAAGTGTGTGTGTGTGTGATGTAGTAGACAGATTCAGAGACATGGACACATATTTATAAACACACACACACTCCTCTTCTTGTAGTAGCACTGTGTGTAAGTAGTATTTCAAGGACTGCTTGTAAGCATATGAAGGGCTGTATTCTCTGGGTGTACGGCTGGGAGACAGCCAGTCCACACACACACATACACGTATATATATTTATACACCCTTAACCCCGAACAACCAATAAGTGTCAGTTTATTAAAAACAAAATAGAGTCTCTGACAGAAGGCTGCAGACCATGAAGGCAAAAGCAAAAAACAGGCTGTAAACAAGCTGTAATAAATCCACCCACTTCAACTGAAGTGAATCGGTCCATCTTGAAGGGGCGTTCACACTCAAAGAGATCTGGAGCGATAGAGCAACCACAAGTCACTCATTTCAATAAAAGTTACAGATTTAGACTGCGCTAACCTGCTGCATTTGTCAGTCCACACCGAACACAAAAAAAAAACAATCAAAGCAAAACAACAACAACAACAACAACACAGCAAATAATAATAACGCAATCATCAAGTCAAGGGCAACTTCACGCACTTTTGAACTATTTTGTGCTTGGAACACTGAAGTAAACTAAAGTGGGGTAAACATATTTAGAGACACATGGGAGACCACAGCGAACACTAAACCTACTGTGTTTCTATTTGTTCCACAAAATAAATTAGCAAAAACTATTGCATTTGAATGCTCTATCAAAATAGGAAAAAGCAGTGTTTACACATTTTTGGGAGGATTTTTATTTACTGTTATTTAATGGCAAGTTAATATTAAACAAAAGTATATAATAATACAATTGTAAAAATATATTTAAATATATACAAATATATTATATATATATTTAGATCAAAAAATAATATACAGGGATGTGTGTGTATGTGTGTCAGCATTCATGCATTAAGTATAAATAATATTAATAATTTTTGAAAACATTTACACATATACACATACATATAAATTTATATATAAACCAAATATAATAATAATAATAATAATAATAATAATAATAATAATAATAACTGCATGTTAACTCAGTTTAACTTGAGTTCTTTTCATATTTTATTACCATTTTCTAAACTATAGCAAATAAACTGTGATAACGTGTGCAATGTTGAAGGTGTCTGAATACATTTTTGGTTTAACTGCATATATATTTTAAAATAAATATTTTACGAAATGTATAAAACTTGCAATCTTTACATTATTACAGTCTGTGAAATGGGTCCATTTAGAAAACCGCACACATGCACTGCATTGCCACAGGGGGTGCTACAGCGAGCATTAGCATAACAATATTCCTTCTATGGTATGCTTCTTTCAGGTCCTCTCCTTCAGATCTGGCTATTAAGTTAGTTCAAGTCAACATGTTTATAGTAAGCTTTCTGAATAATAAAATCTGGTTTACTGATGCAGACATTAGTAAAAAGCTTGAGTAATGAGGTCAGGTACAGCCACGGTAACGAAGAAAACACATCAAGCATTTGTAAAAAAAAAAATAAAAAAACCGGTGCACTCGTAAAGCTACACTTAACCTGGGCTCATTAATTTGACAGCAGAAATACAGCAGGTATATCAGCCGTCCAAACACTCACTAGCTCAACACAATCAGTGATGGTATTATTTAAGACTGATGAATAGAGCAGCTCACTGTGAGCGCAGTAGATTATACAACCATACATCAACACAGCACTACTGCACAACCTCAGCTACAACATAAACCCAGAATTAAAGCAACAGTTCACTGAATTAAAACTCTTTCCAAAACCGTTGGATTTCTTTTTTCCTGTCAAACACAAAAGCAGGAATTCCAACGTCTGTGCTGGTCGCTATTGTACATATGATTACAATGAATGGAGACCCAAGCTTTAAAGCTAAAAAAAGGACATTTTGCAAGAGAAACAAACTCCTAATTTAAGTCACTACTAGAGGTATGCAATATTGACAAAATATATCTCAATAACGATAATTAAACAAAATATTGCTAAGTGTGTTTTTAGCTGGTTTAGGTCAGTCATGAATAAATAAATGAGACACTAAACCCACCAGTAGGTGGCGATAAGTCCCTGTATTAATGAGTGAGTCATTGAATCGTTCTATAGTCTTTCTATAAAGAATTGCACATTTCTAATTGATTTCTATTACACAACTCACCATTTTAATTATTGTAAAAACTAAGTAGTGAATTCTGTAATCTGATTCACTGAAAATATGCAGCTTTAAACAAATGACTCCCTAAAGAACTCACAAACGCATCTAAGAGAGTTATATCAGTGAATAACAACTTAAATTTCACATAAAATAATTTTATTATGGTTTTCTTTTTGAAGCTTGTATGCACCAGGAACCAACATCATTTCTTATTTTTTCCTTATTTTGTGTCCCTGGGGAAAGAAAATCAGGAACAACATGAGTGAGTAATTATTTTTAGGTGAACTGATTCCTTAAAATACAATTCGTAAAGCCCTTGAAATGTGATTTAATGCACATATTTGACAATCATACATATCTAATCAATTAATAACCAATTAGAGCAGAGACTAATGAAATATAATTAATAAACAATTTTTAAATCAGCTGTCGGCATTGTATATATATATATATATATATATATATATATATATTAAAAAAAAGATAAATAAGATAAGATAGAAGTTGTAAATAAATCGGAATATTTAAATATACAAATTTCACAAGAAAATACTACTGTAGTTTTTCTCCTTCAAAATTTGAATGTTTAATTCAATGTTACATTGAAACATCTGTGAAATTTATGAGCAATTTGAGTGAAAATTGTTTCAAATTTGTTCAATTTTTTTCTGAAAAAGAATCAAATTGTTAATTGCCAACAAAAACGGTTACTTTTTTTGCTAAATGGTCACCACAATGGTTGTTCTAGTGAATAAACGCAGCAGAAAGTTGCACACACTGAACTACAAATGATTAAACAAATTACATCAATATCCAAAAATTAAGTCAACATTTGGATTTCTATTAAGTCTTAACAAAATCCTTCTCTATTCGCATTTGCATAATGCCGATCCCATCCCCCTCTCACAAATACTGTTCTCACAAACCCTTAAATGCTCATTCATCTCTGATCTTTAGTAAAAATGTGTGAATCACATGTCGGGTCTGGCTAATGTTTACTGCACGTCTGAAATGAAACATGTTTGTTGATTTAAGCTGTGTCTGAACACAAGTTCTCATGGGACCCAGCTTTCCTTTTTAGGAAGACACGTCAGATAAAACACAGACAGAGAGAAAAGGAAAAGAAAAGACGGACAAACCTCAGAGGGAAGAGTGTGAGGATGATTTTGGGAGCAACTCCCCACGTCTAAATACATAATGAGCCTTAATGGCCACAGTTTCACCACGAAACCAACAGCAACCACTGCTGCGAGGACAAAAATGTGAGTGTGTGTGTGTGTGAGCATTTAAAGAAACCAGCCCTAACAACAGATTTTTCATTCTTCTCTTATCAGCGATGCTCGTCCTCTGTGCATATGTAATTTCTGCAAATGTTCTCAATGAATGCGTGTGACGATCTTGAGTTGGGTTCAGCGTTTAGAGACACAGACGGACAGAGAGAGTTTGTGCTATTCAGCACTGCCATCTACAGCTCTGCTTACACAACAGACAAGACTCTGACTGACTCTGATCCTACACCAAATGTACAGAGAAAATTACTCACTCATAAAACTGATTCTACAAGCATTGCTCTGGAAAAATAAAATAAAAAATAGGATTAATTCAGCCTATTTTAGGATTTTTTTTATTAGCATTATTTTAGTACAATAAACCTTTAAAAAGACAATATCATGGAACCTGATAAGAACAGATCCAGGTAATATTTCCTAAATAAATAAATAAATAAATAAATAAATAAAAAGAACACTAATTATATATATATATATATATATATATATATATATATATATATATATATATATATATATATATATATATATATATATATATATATATATATATATATATATATGATTTTTAGGGCAATTAAAAAAAATATATGATATTATAAAGCACAAATTGTCATGCATATCATGTATTTATGCTGATTAAATTTTTTAACACTAAATACATACAAAATGTTTTTAGGAACAATCTAAATTACAAAGAAATCTAAGTCAGTAAAACTATAAGCATCACAGTAACAAGATTTTGACGATGCAGTGTTGGTTTGTAATATAAAAATTAAAAAAAAATAAAAATAAAGCTGAAATATAAATTGAATGTACATTTCATACATAAACTTAATAATTTTGTCAACTAACTGAAAATTAGTTTAAGTTATAAAAGCATTAAAGCTCCAATATGGAGGAATTTTGTAATAAAATTGTCGAAAACAACTTGCACAGTGTGATATATTTCCTCTAGTTGTGTACATTATAATATCTCAAAAGTCTCCAAAGATTTTTTATTTCAGAGAAATTCCGATTTTAAATAACTGGCCGTTCCAGAAAAGAAATGTCGCCTCTCAGTGACGCAATGTCCGCTCTATACTTTGTTTCAGGTGTAGACCATGTGATGTTCCACCACACCGCAATATCACATGGTCAAATGCGGAAGTGGTGGTTATGTTATAGCCGCGCGTATGGTTTGGTTGTCGTTGTTATGGATCACGATTACTCTTTGGCGAGTATTGAAGTGCCAGTAAAACGTAAGCGTCCATATTCGGATACACGCAGACTGTGTGACAAACGGAGGAATAAAACCAGGATAAATATCGGTCAGGTGTTTACGAGATGGAGAGAGCTGCGCGAAAATCTTGGACTTGACAGAGACTCTGCTCTCGCGAGTGTATTGATAGACAGGTAAGCAAATCAATTATTTATTTTGTTATTGTACAAGAAACGTAATAGTTACAGTAAAGATGATTTTAATAGATATGAATTACACCACATGCCTGTACATTCTGTCACTTTATCCATAACGTTACCTGTGAGAAAATAACATAACGTGGCAAATGGACTGTTATATTGCTCTTTGTACTAAGGTAAGGATTTTTAATCGAGTGTGATGACCGAGGTAATACAAAAACGAATCAATTACCTCATCCGTGATCATGATTCGTTTATCCAATTTAGATACATTGCAATGGTGAAAACGCATTAAAAAGGACATCTCCCATCGTTACCTGCTTCATAGCGTCATCAAGCTTCGCCTTTGTTATTGTTGGAAATGCGCCCTCTTGTGGTCAATTACAAAAATCACATATTGCAGCTTTAAATTGAAAGCTCAAAACAATAAAATAAAATACTAAATAAAAAAGTCTGACAAAAATGAATTAAAAAAAACATCAAAATTACAAAGGTCAACTAAAATTAAAAAAATAAAGGTTATTTCAAAATACTACTAAAGACTATAATAGTATATGAATAATACTAAAAATAACAAAGCTTTAATGCTGAACATAAATGCATTCAAATATTTTTTCATGTAATTTTGGGGTGAAACATGACCTAGACATGTATTTGTGAGAAAAAAATAAATTTTGGATGAATGAGAACTGTAAAGTGTCACTGCTGAATTTGACTTGAGTCATGAATTACGACTAAACATGATAGTTATCATGCTTTTCTTAGCTCTAGTTCCCATGCAAACACAGCTTGAAACACAAATGTGTGTTCGATAAATGCATAATACAGAAAATAATTCAGTCTACTGCATCGCCGTGCATTAAATAAAAAATGTGACCAATATATGACAGATACCTGCCATGAATATCTATAATGAATTATTCAAACATCCTCCTGATGGACCTGCTGCTGTCATTTATCTCCACATACAGATTGAGCACAAGTTCACTAGAAGTCCACAGACTGTGTCCAATCATCCGTAACCAGCAGGCCATTCAAACGGGAGGCTAATGCACTGCAAAAAGCTCTTTCCAGCTATTTTCTCCAACAAATCTCTGACTTTAAGCCGACAGTAGTTGGCAGACAGCCAGAGCACTGTTGATTTGTACAAATACTGTAACAACTAAGCTGTCTGGAAATAAGGCGTTCTGCAACCCAGGAAGGATTTCTGAATGTGCCAGCATAGTAAAAATGATTAAACCATGCAGTACAGAAAAAAATAATAATCTGCTTACTGTAACATAACACTCCTTACACTGAAAACTAAAGACTTGGGAGGAACAGAGCTTATCAAATACACATATAAGAAGGGATGAGATGGAAGACTAGTTGACTAATCATTCAAAAACCAAGTGTTTCTACTAAAATCTCAGACAGTCTTAACATCTCTGAAAAGCTGCATCTTTTAATTCCTCCCATTTAAAGCCCTGCTGCTACAGCCATCAAAGTGCTTTTCTAACAAATCGACCGCTTTCCAACAATACATTTCAAGACAATTACTGTCTGACTTGTTGTTGCCTGCTGTGAGCAGCCTACATAGCCTGTGCATCACCATTTTTATGACGACTATGATGCTCTTGTGTAAAGAAGTTCATAGTTATAGTTTATTTACCATATCCTATTGAAAGGCTGCATTCAATGTATCGCTGAGAAATGAGTCAGCTAAAGTTTACAATATTAGGAAGTCAGCCATGCAGACAGACATCTTACCCCTAAACGCAGACGACTCATTAGATCCAGAGAAGAGTCCATCCTGACAGTGAAACTCATACAAACTCAATGTCTCTCCACATGTCAGGAAGCATTCAAACACCTGAGCCTCTGTTACACGCCGCAGGGAGGTAATGAGGGCTCCACTTTCATGCTAATATACACACTACATTAAATATTCATACAAAACCTCTGTGTGCATTTTCAAACACGACTTTAGGGGAACTACTTCAGCCAAAATAAAAATTCTGTTCTTATTTAATTTATGCAATGCTTTTGAAAGAAGTTTCTTCTGCTCCCAATGGATGCATTTATTCAATCAAAAACACATTTAAATTGTGAAATATTAATACAAATTTAAATAACAGTTTCAATGTTAATATCTGTTAAACAGTAATTTATTTCTGTGATGTGCAGCTGAATTTTCAGCATCTTTCCTCCAGTCTTCAGTGTCACATGATCTTCAGAAATCATTCTGATATGATGATTTGTGGCTCAAATATTATAACTCATTATTGGTGTTCAAATGCTTATTATTACTGTGAATGCTGAAAATAATTTGTGGAAACAGAATTCTTTGATTAATAGAAAGCTCAAAAGAACTGCATTTATTTGAAATAGAAATATTCAGTCAACGAATGTATTTACTGTCTCTTTTTTTTTTTTTTTACTTTTTCATGTTTCCACAATGAATTATTATTACATTATTGGTGTTCAAATGCTTATTATTACTGTGAATGCTGAAAATAATTTGTGGAAACAATTTAACTTTTTCATGTTTCCACAATGAATTAAACAGCAAAAACTGTTTTCAACATTGATACTAATCAGAAATATTTATCGAAGAGCAGATCAGCATATTATAATGATTTCTGAAGATCATGTGATGCTAAAGACTTAATAAATTAGACATTTTAAAATGTATAAAAAAAGAAAATTGTAATAATATTAGAATTCTAGAGTATTTTTGATCGAATAAATGCATCCATTGGGAGCAAAAAAGACAAAAATATAAAAATAAAAACTTAATCCAAGTCTTAAATATTATTTGCGTTCTTGAAAATTAGGACTCCACTGTAATAAATAACCACATAGAGATTTTGAACAACATGAGGTTGTGTAAATAATGACTGCTTGTTCATTTCTGGGTGAACTGTCCCTTTAAAGAAACTCTCTTTACAACTACTCACAAACTTCCTCTTCAGTTTGACTTTTGGATCGGCGAAGCTCCTCCTCTCCGGCTGGGCGGGTTCTAGCTCCGCCTCTCCCAGCTGATCATCAGCTGAGATGCTTTTCCTCAGATACGCCGCCCGCTGTCGGAAATGTGAGAAGGGCGACTGAGAGCGCGGTCGTGGGTCAGCGGCACCCGGAGCGATGATGTCGGCCTCGTTTTCATCTTCCAGCCGCCACATCTCACCTGAGGACGGACGGATCACACATCAGACCAATATCACACATGGCACATTTAACCTTATTTCTCTGCTGGTTATTCCCAGGCAGCCGGCTAGATCTGTAACCACGGGTGTAAACTCTCAGATAAAGACACTAGAGATCTGTCAGGACACTGGAACAGAGTTATTCGTGTTTATTAGACTGGAGTCAGTCAAATCTGGGTCAGAGTTTCTACCAGATATTACGACCCTTGTTTGGCATGATCCCAACATAATGAGCACGTCAAACATGCTGAGGGAGACGGCTGGGATTCGGTGTGTGTGTGTGTGTGTGCTGAAACTGCACCATGCTACGCTGTTGGCGATGACAGTTGCTAAGCAACTAGAATGGGGAGGAAGCCAAAGACTTTAGGATTAACATTTGAGAAACAGTGAAAAATCCTTCAGAGAAGCTTTCCACAGGAGCAGCTCAGCTGTGAGAATCAGGCGTGAGAAAGTGAGAGAGAGTGGGGGGTGAACGTGCTAAACAATCGCACATGGTGTAAAGCTCACACATGTTGTGAATGGAATGTGCCGAGTGGAAGCCTCCCGTTCCAGACCTGGTCCATTCACAACTACACTCTCACTCCCTCGCTGATCTTTTTTAAATCACGTTTATTTTTTTTGTGCAATAGAGCAACTGAAGAGCGTCTCGTGCATTCAGATGCTGAAAACTGAAAGTATTTAGAATTTCACAAAATGTACTGCATCGTAAAAAGTCAACAGAAAGTAACAATTCTGTATAATATTATGAAAATAAAGCCTGTTTTTGGATCAAATAGAGTTACTGCATTGACATTTTCATGACTACTAATTCTCAGCACTGTGCAAAAAAAAGACAGAACTGTCAACTGATACTGTGAACTAAAACTATTAAAATTTGTTTGCAATAATTAAACAGTTATAACATGAATAACTGTAATAAACTAACTGAAATAAATAAGTATAAGTTTACTGAAATGCTTTTCATCGAGTTCACAGCAAAATCATCAAAACTGAGAGTTTGATCAAATTAGTTTTGCTAACACGGCTGTGCCGTTTTAATGAATAAACACACACACACACACACACACACACACGATACCTGCAGAAGGCAGTGTACATGCTTGAAGACCACCAGGGCTGGAAGGAACATGAGGGCGTTGTTGACGTTCACAAACTTTCTCTGACTGCTGCACACGGACAGCGGCGGGGGACTGAGGGATGCTGGGTAATGTCCTGGATTTGGCCAACAAAGGCCTCTGTAGCCGTCGCTCCAAAGACCTGGAACACAAACAAGCAGAACCAACAACAGATAACTGGTTAAAATGCATGTATTTCTGAAATAAACTCTAATAATAAAGAGAAACAATCAATTCCAAGCAATGTTTTGCATTGCATAATGTTTTTACATTGTAAGCATGTGTGTGGATGTTTATTTGAACACTTTATTTGTGATGTTTTATATGAGATTATTTATGCATTTGTTATTTATCTATTCATTTATTGCTGTTGTTTAATAAATTAGTACAACTATAGCATATGCATGGAATTAAGTAGTTTTATTATGTCTCCAAACAACTTTCTTTCCTAATCGCTGTGTAAAGTTTGCATGCATTACATGAGCATGTTTGAATCGGTCTGTCTGTAAGGTTACAGTAATATTAAAAACATTATTTTTCAAGCATGCAAGATGGAGTGTAACAGCATGTGGAGATTTGGCTGTATTCGAAAGTGAATGTCTGGCAGCGACGAAGCAGTGAATTCCAGACTGCATGAGGAAATTCTACAGCAGAATGTGACGGCGTCTGTCTGTGATCTGAACAGGCGTCGGGTTATGCAATGTGATTACCATCCAAAACACTGGAGTAAATCAAAGCTACAATACAACCAGAAGATGCTCTGCATTTATGAAGACCAGATACAATAATCTCACTACAAAACATCCCAAAAACTGCTGAAACAGAAGTGATGGAAAGGCACAGCGCAGATGTGAACAGCAGCTGCAGAGCATTTGATTGAGGTCTGTGCCAGCAGATGTACTTCACTACTGATCAAATATTAAGAGCTGCATATGGTTTTCCCATCTTTAGTCAAGCTCAGTTAAACTGTTCATTTAATAAAGAACTCGCAATTCAAAACCGACAAATGTTACAATTTTATGACATTAAACTTATAAAGATCTTCCGGATCATATTGTGGACTTCAATTGAATTTGAAGTAATAAAGAAAATTGCAATGTGCGCTTTTTAATAATGAGTTTAATTTAAAAAAAAGAAAAAAAGAAATGATTTAAGAATTAGAGCAGAAAATAATGCGATTCATTCAACTTCTCCCCTGCAAACATCTGGCTTCATTCATTTTTATGAGTTTTCATGTTCCTTTAAATCAATGGAGAAATACAAATCCTGTCTTACATGTTTTTCTAATTTAATACCACGTTTAACTTGTTACATGTTCTTTCAGAGCACAGAGTTTAAAATGACAGAATTGGCAGATTTTTTATCGTTAAGTAAAACTGAAAGCTTAAAAATTATTTTCGTTCATTGCAATAAAGCTGAAATAAAGATGTTTTTTTTTTTTTACCTTAAACAATTGAAACATTACCTTGATGATTAGATATAATTTCTTAGTATTGTAATGCAAAAATAAATAAATTAATAAGTTCCTTATTGTATTCAAGTTCATTTTATTTGTATAACAACCAGGCTGACAAAGTGCTTTACAGAAGAGCAGGATTATTAAAAAATACATTGAAAACAGACCAGACCAAAAAAATAGTAATATTAAACATTATATGATTTAATTTTGTAAGTACTTATTTAATAGGGTAATATTGAGTTTGCTTACAGAAAAACAAACTTTAAAAAATCTGAAATATGGCCTTGGTTAAAAACTGAAATAAAATCTTGAAGCTAAAGTGCTGCTGAAATTACTAAAACTAAAGCTTAGATAAGTATAAATGAAATCTATCACCATTTTTTAACTAATTTAAAATAATAATGACTAAAGCACACAACAAAATTACTTTAAGTTATATAAAATATAAAATGCAAATATTCAAAATAATTTAATTGAAAATAATTATAAATACTATAATGGTATACAAATAAAAGTAATATAACACTGAGAATTTACTAAGAAATCCCAGCCCCATATATGCTTTCATTCTATTAAATAAATAAAATAAATGTAATAATAATAAATCTTCAAATTAGGAACAACACAATGTTGAGTAAATGAAACCATAAAGTTCATCCCTGTGTCATATTTCTGTCGTCCTGTCCACGGATGATTTCTGCCACATCCAGGTGAACTGACTGCACTGTAACCCTCCAGGACACACTACATCAAGCGCTCTTACGAGCCAAAATATGAGGGAAAGTTTCAGATGTCAATAATACAGTTCAGATTTGATTATTCAGTGATATGTGCTCATCTTGTTATAAGGTACAAAATATGTAAGCATTATTAGAGTATTAACTAAACATACCAGCCGTTTTCTAAATAAAATCCTGAAATCTCAAGCAGGACACACATGCACACATGCACACACTCTCAAACCGCGCTCTGATTTAGGAGTACCTGGCCTCGGCTACTGTGCAGCAGTAACTGCCGCTGCGACGGGTGTCCCTCCGAGCCATGAGCTCATCCCTGGAACGCCGACGGTTAAAGTAATCCGTAAGTTTCCCGAAACTTGCCATTCTGACCCTTGCATGCATGCATCAGTGTTCTGCTGTTATTCCACGAGCGGCTGTGTCACATTCGTTCACTCACATCCCCACGATACCCACAGAAACACCAGTGAACACAGAGCAGCAGCAGCAGCAGTCGCGTGTCTGCCGCTCGCTCACACGCTGAATATAGCCACCCTTATAAACTTCCTCCAAAAGGAGCCTGCCACGAGAGAGATGCAATGAGACTGACGCGTCTGAGTTTAGAGTGTCTTTCAGCATTCTCCCTCCGGAGCATCATCAGTGCTGCAGCAACACCATCAGCATCTCTCCCTCTCACCCAGCCTCTCTCTCTCTCTCTCTCTCTCTCTCAAATGTGTGCCGAAAGCTCTAAATGAACTAATATGATCTAGAGCAGGGGAGGGAGAAAAAATGAATGAGTAAAGATGAAAAATGAATCAGAAAAAGGCAGCAACACTGCCTAGAACAAGAGATTATTGCCAAGTGTTTTGCATTAAGAACGGTGCATGTCTATGTGTGTATGTGTGTGTGTGTGAATCATGCTTTGATAAAGACAGCAGCCTGGACTGCACTTCAAAGAGTGGAGTTCATGAAATCAATACAGGCTGAAGACAGGAGAGCAACGCTCCGATTCATTCATTACATTCCTTTATTCTTTAACTTCTTGGCTGCATATTGACTGAATTAATGTACAATGTAAAAGACCAAAAATGCAAAAGACTGCATCATCAGCTGGCCTATTTTCGCCTGCTGCAAGCAAAAACGAGTGCATATTGCACATCCATGGCAGATTTACAGGACTGCGTCGGTGGCTCTCATTGAGAATAAATCTTGTTCTAGCATACAACTTTGTCCGGCATATTTTCCTCCCCGCAGCATCTCGCTTCTGCTGCCGTCTGCAGTTTTGCTCTCCTGATAGAAGCTGAAGATGGTGGGGATGGATAGAACACAATGTACAATACAGGTAATGTTAACCAAGGGATCAAAATCAACCAAGCTATCAAAGCAAACAGAATAAAACACACCAAACTAAAGCCCAATCATTTAGGATTTTAAGCCAGGTCTGTGTTATTCAAATTAAAGAGATTTGCATTAAAAGCATGAAAAATATTCATTGTTTAGGAGCGCACAAAATAGAAATGTGTGAACATCATGGACAAGGGCTCTGAGTGTGTGTCTCATAAATCTAGGCCTAAAAACCATATGCCGGTAACAACAATAGAGATGACAATGGTGATATCTACTGCCTTCAGAAACATCAAAAATAGCACGTACAGTATGTGTCATCAGCTGCCTTCAGTGATCAATACAGCTTCAGATCATATTTTGTGTGTGTTAGTGTGCTAACCTGACTCTCTCATATCAAACACCCTACCCTGTGCAAAAATGAAATTATATTTTATGAGATACTATGCTTGTCTAAGCATAACGACCAGCACAGCACAGCAACACTGACTCGACCAATGGAGTGAGCTTGGGGAGGGGCTATCTGTTTGCCCAACCAATAAGAGAAGTGCGGAATGTTTGGGAAATGTTACACTGTTTTTAGAATTCTACTTAGAATCACTGCAGTTAAAAAAAACAACAACAACAACATCACTGTCTGTTCAATTAAGCATTGGAGTACTATTTCAAATTAATATGCGGAATAGTAACTATAACGAAAACCCTTTCAAATATTAGTATGATCTCAAGCATTTAGTGAAAAACTATTTTACTCAAAAGTCGCTAGCAAATTAAGATTTACCATTTTGAAAAATCATTTTCGACAATGACATTATAATTATATATTTACCATTTTTATTCCAATCTTCGAACTTAACTTTTAGCAGACAGACGAACAATAAGTCAAGAAAAAGATATCGAATATCAAGGTTTATATTATTTCTTTGCACTGATGTGTAGTAGGACAGAGTATTGTAAGAACTACATGTTTAGGCAAAAGTAGCACATCATATTCTCTGCATACAGCAAAAGTGCTTACTGACAACAACATAAACACAGCACAGTACAAAAACAGTGATAGTATTATTGCATTATTCTATTCAGCCAATGATGGACACTGATGAAGAAATTATTTCTTCTGCTGTTCACTTTATTTAAACATTTCATTTTGATTTAACACCATTATATCAAGTATTCAAACATGATTGCACCATGTTAAACTGACTTGAAACAGCTGGATTGGTGTGTCTCATTCTGACGGCACCCATTCACTGCTGAGGAACCATTGGTGAGACACTGATGCAATGCTACATTTCTCCAAATCTGATGAAGAAACAAACTCATCTACATCTTGGATGGCCTGAGGGTGAGCACATCTTCAGCAAATTTTCCTTTTTGGGTGAACTATTCTTTTAAATTGTCCTTAAAGGTTCAAATAAAGCTCCTCCTACACTAGCTCTACATATGGGCTGCAGTGGGCAGGATGATGAAGAATGAGTGGAAGGAGGAGCAGAAGTCATTATTTTCACCTTAAACCAGCATCAACTCACAAAACGCTCTGCCTCATCATATGACGCCATTAGTGTATCCCTTTATAGACATGATGGGTTTTAAAATCAAACACTCACAGCCTGGGACTGTGATGCCCTCAGGAAGTGCATACATCATTTCAGCAAAATTATACTTCCTGTTGAACAGAATTATTTTCACCACTACTCATCAATATTGCGTCAATAAATTTGAGCTTAATATGGAATCTTGGTAATTTACATACATTAAAGAACATTTAAAAAAAATAGCCTGTTTTTTATGGATGCACATTTTATGGCAGATACCAATGAGCAATGTTCTTGTTGTGTATGATAATTAACCAAAATAATGGGAGATGTTATACTGTACATGCCTGTTTTAAACAAAAACCGCCATTTAATTTAGGAGAAATATGAATCGAGTGAAGTAAGGCATTAAAACATAAACGTAGAAAAAAGTTCAATGTGCACCATTGACTTATCAATAGTGTGAATAAGATAAAAAAATATATTTAAGAAATTAATACTTGCTTTCAGCAAGAAGGCATTAATTACATTAGACTTAATTGAGAGTAAAGACATTGAAAATGGCACAAAAGATTTGAATTTTGTTTCCACAAAAATATTTAAACACTGATAATAGTCAGAAATGTTTCTTGAGCAGCAAATCAGCATAGTAGAATGATTTCTGAAGGTCATGTGACACTGAAGACTGGAGGAATGATGCTGAAAATTCAGCTTTGTATCACATTAATAAATTACATTTTAAAATATATTCACATAGAAATCAGCTGTTTTAAAATGCAATAATATATCACAATATTGCTGTATTTCTGATTAATAAACACAGCATTGGTGAGCAGAAAGACATTAAAAACATAACAACTCATATGGGTTACTGGAACTAGAAGAAGCAACTGATGAATGATGTGTGACCAACACCATTTAAAGGAACATGTCCACAATATGTATTTGAAATTCACACTAGTACATCTAAAAGCATATCTAGAGCAAAGTGGTAGATTTTTAAACCAAAAGGTGGGAGATTTAACATTAGATTTAATCAGCCAATGCTGATAATCTCAACATATTGGCTGATTTATAGGCGTCTGAAGAGTCGTCTAAAAGCACAGTACATCAAGGCCTGTCTTTAGGGCTTTTAAACTTGATGAATATTGATGTGTGTTAATGAAATGCAAAACGAGAAGACTTACTCCATCAGCGTGTCCGTACTGAATACATCAGCATAACAACCTGCGAACATCACGCCAGACACATCCTGAGAGAAACACAGACACAAACGGTTAGATTTCAGCTTCTGTTCATGTTCACACGCAGGAAAAGAGGAATCATCACTAGAGTTGTTCCTCTTCACCTTTAAATGCTGTTTGTAACCAATCTCATCAACCTCAAAAACACAACTCTGCTGATAATCAGGAACACTTTTGATTATACTGGATAGGAAAAAGTATACTAAACAGTATCTTTTCGTCCTCATGTAATTATAAAACCCATATTTAACAGCGTAAATACTGACTCTTACAATTCTGTACCGATGTAATGTATTCCTTTATCATGAAATGGATTATAACAATATCAAAAGGAGCAACACAAAACATGGACAAGATAAAAATTCAGAATTGTGAGATAGAAATGCAGATTTGAGAGAAATAAACCTGCAATTCATACAAAATGAGTCAGAATTGGGGGATAAAAAGGTTTTTTAATTGTGAATAAACAGAATCGTGAGATATAATCTAAGAATTTCAAGATGTCACCTGAGAAATGGAAGCAAAAAAAAGATAAAAAGTTGCAATATCCTTCTTTTTTTTTCACAGAAACAACTACAAGATGTTAAACTATGAATTCAGATTTTAAAGAATCTAAATTGTGATATACAAAATTGGAATTCAGAGAAAAAGTAATAATTGTGAGATGAAAAAATAAATTCACAATAACTTTTTTATTGCGAAAAAAATGAATTGCAAGATGCAAACTATGAATTCAGAGAAAACAAAAGTCAGAATTGTAAGACATAATCTCAAAATTTCTAAATGAAAACAATTTGTGAGAAAAAAAGTCTAAAAATAGTCAGAACTTTGAGTTAAAAGTCGCAATTAACTTTTTATTTTACTTTTTATCCAGCTTTGTTATTACCAAGCATGCGTTTCTCATAAAAAGTTCTTGCATCCGGGAAGTTGCACTATCGTGTGTGTGTGTGTGTGTGTGTGTGTGTTTAACATAAGCCCTTCAGAAGCCGACAGCCGTGGTATTCCAGCGTCTCTGCATGTTCAAACAGAGTTGCAGCTCAACATGTACAAATGCTCCTGGCATGATGGAAACTTCATCATCATACGCTTAACAAATCTCTCAATCAAACCAACTCCCGCATTAACCTTCCACTGATATTTACTGGATAATGTGATTCCTGTGAGTCACCCACCTGACAACTCAACACAACCTCCCTCACCGCTCACCTCGACTCGCTTCTCTGAACGTCAGCGGGATATAAAAGAGTCCACTTCACCATCCACGTAATGAATCACAAGCTGAACAGAATGAATGGAGGAAATTACACACTTCATAGCAGCTCATTTCCTGTGGATCTGGACAAATGCATCTCAATCCAAATGTTTGGATTGACACACACACGCACACTGAGATTCATCTGTTAAACTCACAAGCAACAATAGCGGCCCTTTCCTTTAGCCAATATGGGCATATAATTGTGTGTGTGTGTGTGTGTGTGTGTGTAAGCATCCTTTTCCTGACCCTGCTGTATACAGGACACACCTTACCATCTGACTTCCTCAAAATCACAAACTGCGATTCTACTCAACTGAACACACACACACTCACGTGTTTACTTTTTATAAATAGGAACAAACGTCATAGACTTTTATGTTTTTGACTTCTATGAACTGTTGTTTTTACATGCGGTTCAATGATGTAACGCCCTTTTTATTGTCTAAATCTATTAAATTATTTATTTACTTTTTGTTCTGTATCACAATACAACAAATACAACAAAGGTGTGGAAAATGCAGTGCACTTGAATGCAGTTCTTGAATGATGAAAAACTACAATTTCTGAACCAAAAATGATTTGGATTTGTTTCACTGGGTTTAAAATTAAAATTTCTTGGTTTTTCAAACTGTATGGAGACTTTAAAAGAAAAGGTGTAAATGTTGGGGGGGGGGGGGGGTAAGGACTTAGGCATAATTTTTTATAAAAAACTAAATAAGCAATATTGTTTAAAATAGCAGAAAAATTGAAAAAAAATGTGTGTGATTTTGTCAACATATAAGAAGTCATTTTGATGTCATGTGACAAGAAAAGCAAGAAATATGATCTTGACATCGTAAAAAAAAAAAAAAAAAAAACATTCTGGCCTTTTATGAAAAGGCACGTTTTGTTTAAGTCAAATGGAGTAACAATATTGATATTTTTGATTGGAATGTGCATCATATTGATATAAAAATACTACTTTTTAAACCTAATAACAATTTCAATTCAGTCAAATGCATTCGACATGCAATGAAAAAACTTGAGAATTATTTGTCATTTAATCAAGAAGATATATTTAAAACACTGCCGTTTACATTTATAAAAACAAATTGATTGATAAAAACACTATTTCAACACATTATTTCCCAATTTTCCTCAACATAGATATCATTATTTGTCATGGACCCTTATCTTATTACTAAAAACATTGAAACTGCAATGATAGATGGATAGATAGATAGATAGATAGATAGATAGATAGATAGATAGATAGATAGATGCACAAACAAATACATTCTTACTAACACAAACACATGAAACCATTCAGAAGTGACAAAAAAAAATCCTACAAATCCTCAGAGTTATTAAAAAATAGTTATCTTCCCAAAGGAACCGAATCTGAATTGGCGTGACTGTAAATGTGAACTCGCAGCGACATCTGATCTCCATGACAACCGCTGAACGTGAGCGCGCAAAACAAAAACCCGTGGCCCACAAATCCAACAACTAATATATATATATTTACCAAACCAGCTTCAGTTCGGTGACACAAAACTAACTCACTGCCGAGAGAAACAGACACAGTCGGTCAGAGGAATGTCTGATAAACACTCGCGTAACTTACCTTCCACACAAAGAAGTCGCTGAGTTTCAGTCAAAGAGTTTTGAGCCTCAAGTCTGTTTTTTCTCTTATCTCTCTTGAGTCTGATTTCATCGATGAGAACAGAAAACACTGGGTTCGCTTAGATCGCATTGTGTCCACTCACGTGTAGCCCGTGTCTCTAAACAGTGTACTGCCAACAGAAGCTACATTTCAGCATCAAATGTTGCTAATAATAACCGTTTCCTTTGTGACGTAAACCTTTCTTCCGTTAGGGGGCGCGCGGCCGCTCACAAACCCGAGTCGCGCGCGGACCTCGAGATTATTTTGGCTCTTTAAAACATAAAAAGAGCATTCGTTTAAATGTTATTATTTAAAAAAAATCAAATATGATTTATAAATAAAAATCCGATGCTAAAATATCTATAAAATAATTAAAAATAAATAAATAAAGCGAGAAAAGCAACAGGTATCACGTGACCACGTCTTCACAGGAATGGAAATACATTATAAAAACAAAGAAAGTTAGAGCCTTGGACTATTTTGTTTTGTCTATTAATATAAAATGTTCATTATATTCAACAATGGCATGCAATGTCTGATGTATTCTTTTGGTACTAGTGTCTGTGTATTATTATATCAACACAAATCAGACGTCTAGTAAATAATACCTTTAACAGACTTAGAAAAATATATATATCTAGAGAATTGTTATCTATTAGACCACTCATAAACAAAAATAATGAACAAATAGACTACAGTGGGTATAAAAAGAATCACCCCATTTGCAAGTATAAAAAAATTGAGATGGACAATTTATGTTTTATCCAGCTGTATTTACTCAGTGCAACTTATATAATATACAGCTGGATAAAACCGTACATATTTTTATTTTCTATACCCGCTGTAAATATCTGACAGTTCAAATGCTGAAGTCCAAAATAAGAAGTTTTGTCTTATAAATAGTCTTTAAAAATATTAGTAATTATGTTTGGCATGATGGTAATGTCAGCAGTATTGGTACAGTGAATATTTGTTTTAAAAATTAAAATTGCACACATTAATGTCAAATTCAAAATATGATTTTTAAAGTTCCATATGAGAAGGTTCACTAGACTTAAATAATATTATTCATATCTATATTTTTCTTACAGAGTGAAAATGTAGGGACAAAACCAAAATATTCAAAGGACAAACTCTTTGGCACATATATAATATATTTATACAAGTTCAAATACACTTGATGACACGTAATTCCTGGGATTAAATCTGTTAACTTGCTATATGGGAAATGCCACAGAAACTGGGAAGTTAGGATTTTTCACCAAGATATAGTGCCAGCCAGTTGCATAAATTGCAGACTAGTCTTAAAGGTTAGTCATCGAATTATTTCTAACTTTTTAAAATCAGCTACATAAAAAAAAAAAATTACTCTTATTATTAATCCTAAAAGTAAAACTGATTTAAATGATAATTAGTCTAGTTCATTTTTGCAACTGGCCGCTGGATTAGTGCAACGTCTTGCTACCAGAGCTTTGAAGGATCTCTGCAGCAAACGCATCTGAATTATGTTATTATTCTATGACTCTATTACTATGTAAAATTCTAATATAATCATAGTAATTTAAACTAAGCACTTTTAACATCTCTATAAATATATATTTAATCTCTTATGTTTTTTTTTTTTTTTTTTTTTTTTGTCTCTCATGTCTTTCTTTCAACTTGCAAATAAGCCTTAGGATATTTTTATAATAGCTGGTTATAATTCTGTCTATGCAAATAAAATATTTTACTACATGGAACACTTGGAACGTTTTTATTCCAGTTCCATCAGCTAGACATATTTTATTACTGCTTTTCAACAGGGCTTCCCTTCTTCCGCTAGATGTCGCTGTTCACCATCAAAATAATAGTGGCACCTCAAGTCACTGCTTTGCATTTTATAGTGAACATATAATGTGGGCCTACATGTAAAGTATTAATCACCAATAATAATACACGTCGCCTGTGAGTTTCACAGAAAATGTTTCTTCAAATTGTTACATTTTAAAATGATAACATCACATTTATGATTAGAATAAAGTATTGATATCACTGAATATTTAAAAATATTTAGTTATTTCCTATCATCCTTATGTAATTTACCACAGTCTAAGTTTCGGTTTTAGATTTTTGTTTTTGTTGAGAAAACCGACTCGATTTACCCACATCCGGGAGTTTCTCTCTGAAAGGTTGTAAAAAAAACGAAACTTAAGAGGTTCAAAGGTTGTCGCTAATTATTCAAATACGATACCCGCTATCCATTTCTAACTCTTCACCGTTTATTTTCAGTTTAACAACAATTAAAAGACATTACTGTCTTTATTCGTGTTAAAAATATATATACATTTTCAAGACGCTGAAGTCGAAGCCACCTGATACCTGTTACTTTTCTCAGCGCTGATCAAGATGGACCAATCAAAGTTGATTATGTTGACTGATTGAGAATTGAGTTTTTTTTTTTTTTTTTTTTGTATATATAACAATTTTATAAACACTGTTGAGGCAGATTTTGATTTGCATTTCTGTTAAAAATCTTTGTTTCTTAACAAAAAAATTATTTCAATAAATAAAAACCACCGTGGGATCCAATGACTTTTCAGGTTTCTGGGCCGTAGAGCGCCCCCCTGTAGGAATAACCTCGCGCGTCTCCTTAGAAACACTCACAGGCCGACAACATTCGCGGTCCAATGAGAATTGATCTCTCTCTCCTATACATACACAAGGCATTTTGGGAAACGAGTTTCAGAAATCCGGATTCTGAACGAGAGTTACGCATTCTGAGCAGCGCAGCGCGGTGTTCGAGCACGGGTTTACGGCGGTTGCGCGGCGATCTGTTTCTTGTGATTATTTCCATAGAGGAGCATGAGGAACCCTGCGAGATTAAGACAGTAGATCAAACCAGCCAGATCACACATCAGCTCACCCACAGACGAGCATGGATCGGCGGAAGAGAGAGCTCGTGGAGAGTGAAGACGCGTTTATATGAAGGTTTTGGGGAAGAATAAGTCGTTTCGGACAGCAGAAGGGAAAGTTAAACGGGCAGGTCGAGGAAGAGAAGATCATCGGTCCATCCAAAGATCTCCCTGTGCTTCACAAGTAAGATCACACAGTTTAAACCGATCGTAACAAACCTCACATGTCAAGCTGTAGGTCATTTGATTTAGATATGTTTCTGTGTTTTGGCGGGTTCTGTCTCTTTAATTGCTCGAGCGACAGTTGCATCGAATGTTACATTATATCGTTTGTTTCTTTATAACTTCCTTGGCGAAGTGATACAATGTATCATTAAAAGAACAGTTCGCTCTAAAATAGAACGTTGGTTTCGTGATAGTTTAACCTGTCATAACCGGTCATAGGTTAAGTGCTGGTTTTGGTTTAGGCTCTGCTTTATTGATGCTCCTGAACGAGGAAGTGGATTCTGAGATGAGGAACATTTTCTTCAGAAGCTGAAGTTTGGTATTTTAATTTTAATCAGCGGCGTATTAGATGTCTAACTGTTGATCTGAATTTAGCGTGTGACGAGTCTGTCATATGAATCACTTTGAAGATGCTCAAGTTTATGAATAACATAAACATACTGATCAATCATCATCAATTCCTCATTGAGACTGAACGTCATTCACTGTCTCTATTTCTCAGTTCTGTTTTTAGATAATCAGATCATGTTCACTTTTTATCAGTAAGACTATTTTAGGTTTAGTATATCTAGTGGTTTGTCTTTGTATCCAGCAATATATCTTTCATGTGTCAGTTGACTCTGAATATACAGTCAAACTGTGTGTGTGTGTGTGTGCTTAATTTGCTAATTTAGGTAGGAAATGCTCAAATAATGTTTTAGAACTCTTGCACTTTGCTTTAGATCAGCTCAGTAGAAGTCTATTGTGAGCTCACTGAAATTGGAAAAAAGGTAGGTGTGTGTGTTTCAACAGTGAGACATTTTCTCCTGCATCTGCTGTCATCAGTGTCACATGTCTTAAGTACTGAATGCATGTTTTGTCAGTTAACAGGGTCCATAATAGAGTCTATAGTGGTTTCTGTAAGTGGTTTCACACTTCGGCTCTCTCACCCCACAAGAATCTGTTGCATGCGTGCTTCTACATAAGATCTTGTCAGGCTGGTTTTAGGCTTTAATTGCGAAAGTGCAATAACATAATTTCCATAGAACTTCCTGTGTTTGACTTACATTAAAACAATCATTTTGTATTCATTATGTGTTTTTCAAGACATGTTGATTGGGTATTCTTGTTAAATAAAAAAAGAATGTTGTAATTCAGAAATAATTTATATTTTGGTATTTCTTCTTATGATTTTGAGATGCTATATAACCCGGACGTGCTTTTGACAGGCTTTGTGAGATTCAGTCACCTATAGTCTAGATTAGTTGTGTACATTTATACAACAGAGGAGAAAAACGAGAGAATCCGATTCCTGTAGCAGAGGTAGAGTCTGAGCATGCGCGCTGCTGACTCGCCGTAATCCTCGCTCATCTCTGCGCGTGCTGAAGAGGAACGGGCTGAATTAAGAACTGAATTAAATTAATAACAGCATCTTATGCTTGCACGTCCAAGTGCGCTTTAGACACACGCATGCTTTCATGATGAGTCCCGTGAGGAGATGCATGAAAGCACCGCTGCAGTTCGGCTGCTGTGTGTGTTTATGCGGCGCGCGACAGCAGCAGCATCAGCATCATCAACATCATCATCATCCGCTCCAGCCGAATCAGAAGTGACCGAACCGGCACACTGAACCGCGCGGGACCGACAGGAGCGATCCGAACCGTACCGTGCACCCGGACGCCAGCGTTTCAGCAGTCGGGATCTTTCTGTAGCCTATCATCCATCCCGATGCTTTTGACTCTTGACCGCAGTTGAGACCCACATCAGACCGGAGGAACCGGAGCGCTCATGTCCTCACCGGGCCCGAGACCACTGTACCTCACCCGAGCCTTTCTGCGCCGTTAAATATTCATAGTCGCGATCTGAGTGTCAAACTTGATACTCCGGTGCCCGGAGAGACAGATGAGAACCTTCACATCCGTCGCCGTCACGTTATGAACATCTGCATGAGCTTTAGATGAGACTCGGATGAGAGGAGCAGCTGGATCTACACAAGCAGGACGAGATTCACTGCAGCAGCTGCAGTCTGACCCACTGAGGAACTCTGCTGGGTCAGAAACCCTCTCTGTGCCATGATATGAGTCCACTGATGCTGCAGACACACATGCATGCATACATGTATGCGCAGTCTCATACACACTGATGTTTATACAGGGGTTTGCACACACACACACATGCCTGCCTGCATGCATAGTCACATATATGATGTTTTTATATCTGACTTAATAGGGTGGATGGTATATTGGTGGTAGCTTTACTGGTACTGGCAGGTATTACAATGTGTGTTTGTTTTTTTTAATTATTATTTTTATTAATATAATTTGGGTCAGAATTAGATACAGATCTTATTTTGTGTATGTGTGTGCCATGTTTGTAAAGGTATCCATCCTCTTTGCTCGTTAAAATAGTTTTAGTGCCTGATCATAAATCTAAAATGTAAAGTTTATCTTTTAAGCATGCAAACTCATAGAGACTTATTATATCAGTCATATATGCCATAAAATAATATTTGGTATCAGGAAGAAAACGTTAATTTAAAAACATATTATTTACCACTTTAATTTTCCTATATTTTAAATGTTTTTTTTTACTAGTTAAAACCTCTTTAATTGCCCTTAGAAGTCCGCTTTTAACAGATTGTACTGTACTGGGTTGAAATCGTTTTTAAAATTGGTCTTTGCATGCATGGCTGATTAAATGCATGCACACATACATGCACTCATTCGCATGCGCAGACGCACACAGATTCATATGCTTGTTTCTGGAAGCTCGCTGATGTTTGTTTGCGATGAAAGGAATATTTGCTTCTGCAGGCCAGATGAAATGTGACGCATCGTAATCCCGGTGACAGCTGCGGAAAGATGAGCCACAGACAGACAGAGAGCAAGAGAGAGAGAGAGAGAGACAGGCAGTGAACATGATTAGAGGGACTGTGCTGTGACTCAACCAGACGCATAGAAAAACAAGACGGGAATGGAGACTGGAAACTTTCTCGCTGCCTCAAACTTCCTCTTTTAAACCCGTGTTTTCGTCTCGAGTGCTTCAGTAATGTGTTGTACTGCCATCCCCGAAGTGTCGTCCTTCCTATCAGGCGAGGTGACGGCAGGTTAAATGCCACCTGAGGCTTCGAGAGACCGGGCCTGTTGAGCTGAAGGGCCCACGGCCCTCGCAGACCTTTGGGGAAAACGGCACCCGTGGATCCTGTCAATCACAGCCACTTCCTGATGTTGATCTCTCAGACTAGAGGAGATGTCTGACTCTCCTAACTGAGCTTGAAAACCGTAGACCTCTGTGTTTGAGTGTATTTATGTGTATCAAAGACAAACAGAGGGACGCAGCGCGTGTGCTTCTAAGTTGCTCGTGGCAATGGGGAGTTCTGCGTCGTCTCTGACCACAGACAGAGAATCAGATCACGGGTTCAGTACGGCTCCGTTCCCGCCGGCCGCTCCGATGGGCTGGCTCAGGACCAGCCACAGCAGTCCGGTGTGGGGAACCACTTTCATCACACGCCAACAGCAGCAGCAGCAGCCTACCCCCCATAGAGAGCGCAGGTAAACACGTGCACGCTCCAGCATCACCTCATCAGGGGATATAAGTCAACATGACGTCAAATCGACTCTTTACACACTCAGAAATGATATTAAGATCTAAATTTAAGATTTATGTATTTGAAGTGCATGCATTTGGATTAGTTACATAAAATAATAAACCTAATGTGATTCATGTATGTCAGTCATGCAGCAATGAAACAGGTCACTAAAAAACTGGTTTGATTTCATTTTATTTCAATTAAAATACATTTATTCAAATTGCTTAGAAACAGCATGCCTCTGTTAATTGTGAAAATGATTACATTTATTCATGAACAAGGTTCAAATATGCAACAAGCATTATTCAATTATTTAAAATGGATTGATTGATTATTTATTTTGTGTATTAAAAACACCTTTACAGATTTTGTTTTGTTATGATTATAGAAATCTGACCTGTTCTTTTATGTATGTCAGACAAATATGCATCACATTACATTTATTGGTTTGTTTATGTTCAAACTTTGTAATCCAAATGCATGGAAAATAAAATTCAAATACATTACAAATAGATCAATTTAAGCCTTAATATATTTTGAGTGCATGATCCTGGACTGTTTTATCTGTGCATGTTATTCTGTAGAAAATGTTCTCCCACTTCACTCAATTCAATAATCCAGTCCTGCCCTAGATTTCATTTGGAAATGCATAAAATTAGTTGAGAATGATATTTCAAGTTCATTTTGCGTTCTGGATTGTTGATGCATTTTAAACTACCATTCAATTTTATTCAGATAGGATGCATTAAATTAAGTAACAGTAGAGTTTAAAATGTTCCAAAATATATATATTTAAAGTATTATCCTGCTTTCCACACAAATATGAAGCAGCACCACTATTTCCAGCATCGATGATAATCAGAAATGTTTCTTGAGCAGAAAATCATTATGTTAGACTGATTTCTGAAGATCATGTGACACTGAAGACTGGAGGAATGATGCTTTGCATTACATTTTAAAATTAATTACATTAAGAAACAACTATTTTAAATGGATTTAATATTTCACAATATTGAAGATTTTTCTTTATTTTTGATCAAATAAATGCAGCCTTGGTGAGCAGAAGAGAGTTAAAAAAAATAGAAAAATCAAACACAAACCTTAGTGTACTAGTGTATGCTCATGTTTAATGGAGTGTGTGTCAATACAGTGTATAGCTGAAACTTCTTGGACAGATTCTGTGTGTGTGTGTGTGTGTGTGTGTGATAAGCAGATGGTCTGGTTTTAGCAGATGGTATTGCAGCCACTTTGACTGAAGGCATCCTTTTACTAGAGGATTTTCCCTGTTACACTGTTTGCCAGGGGCACCCTGTGAACCCGTGAGGTTTCTCGTGTGTGTGTGTGTGTGTGTTCACATGTTGATAAGCGATCTTTGAGGTTCTTCTCTGTTTCACTGATGTTGATCATGTCTGTGTTACATGTCGAGGCACGTGTGGTGGAGCTGAATCATCAGTATGTTGAAAAGAGTCGCTGATGTTCTTTCAAAAAGGAAGATAATTCTCTGACCCAAATCTGTGAGGTTTTCTTTTTCTGTGGAACACAATAGAAAATGTTTAGTTTAAAATGTTGACTATTCATGCTGCTCTTTTGCACACAGTGAAAGTGAATGAAGGAGGATTTCTGAACTCCAAAAAGGACCATTTGTAAATGAGTAAAGTGCCTCAAGTCAAAGTTTCTCATCATCCAAACATCACACATAATGGTTTCTTGATGTCTTGTCATTAACGTCTCGAGTCGCCATATTTGAATGTACACAGAAAGAGAACTGAGGGACTGTCAACATTTTAATGTGCAGTCATTAAATATGACTTCATTTTTCCTCAAAGGTCTTTCCTCATACAAAGTTACTATTTGGCTTCAGAAGTTTTATTATGCAAGTAATATATTTTAGTGGATATATATATACATATATACACACACACACACACACACACACAGTGTCCAGCCTCATTTACTTTCTTTGTATGACAAAAATGCTTTTGGGATGACATAAGGGTGATTAACTTATGGAAGAAGTTTAATTTTGTGGGTGTCTATGCTGTTATATTGAGCCAATCATAATTGACGTAATTTGCATAAAGAAGACAACAACTAAATGGGCTGTTAAGGCTCCGAGAGAGGGTGGAAAATACTCAATGGATAAAATGACCAAAAGAAACCTGCTTTTATGTACAAGGTTATCATTGTAAGTGAACCTAAGGGACAAAACGAGATGCTAGTGTAGAATATTTAACCGAGTTAACCTGTCCGTCCAGGCACGCGATGTAAAGAAAACAGAGGTTCAGTTGTCAGGCTTGGAGCACCATCTGCTGTACGCGGCTGTTCATTTCCAAAAGTTCAGGGAGTAAAACAAACGGCTGTCACCAACCTTTTTACCAACTGACACGCCACAGACAGACTCGACGGGGCAGCCGCTCAAACAGCAGCGCTTCACAAGAAACAAGCTCTCAGCTGGAGTCACATGGCACAGGACCATGAATTATTCTTACTGCTAAAACAATGCAGGCATATTATTTTTATAAGGATTGAGCAGTGCAAGAGCTCCACATGTCCTTGTGTTTTTTTAAAAAGGGTTTCTCGTGTTAACAGAATCCAGGCAGCTTCAGAAGCACTTTATGTAATGCGTTTATATCTGCGTCAAATTGTGAACCATTTCTGTGTGTTCAGATTTGTGTATTTACAACACACACATATATATATATATATATATATATATATATATATATATATATATATACATATACAGTACAGACCAAAAGTTTGGAAACATTACTATTTTTAATGTTTTTGAAAGAAAATACAGAAAAAACAGTAATATTGTAAAATATTATTACAATTTAAAGTAATTGTTTTTAAATGTATTATACTTTAAATTATCATTTATTTCTGTGATGCAAAGCTGAATTTTTAGGATCATTATCACATGATCCTTTAGAAATCATTCTAATATGATGATTCATTATCAAAGTTGGAAACAATTCTGCTGCTTAATATTTTTTCAGAACATGTGATACTTTTTTAGGATACTTTGATGAATAAAAAGTAAAAAAAAAAAAATGCTATGTTTTTAAAATATAAATATTTTGTAATAACTATATACACTACTGGTCAGGAATTTGGGATCAGTAATTGTTTCTTTCTTCTTTTTAAATAAAATCAATACTTTTATTCAGCAAGGATGTGTTAAATTGATAAAAAGTGATAGTAAAGAAAATATATTATTAGAATATATATTACATTTTTCTTTTGAATAAATGCAGTTCTTTTTAACCTTTTATTGATCAAATTTATTAGACAGCAGAACTGTTTCCAACACTCATAATAAATCAGAATATTAGAATGATTTCTAAATGATCATGTGACTGATGTTACATGTGACACTGAAGGCTGGAGTAATGATGCTGAAAATTCAGCTTTGCATCACAGGAATACATTTTTTTTTAAAAGTTTATTCAAATAGAAAACTATTATTTTAAGTTGTAATAATATTTCACAATATTACAGTTTTTCTCTGTATTTTTGATCAAATAAATGCAGGCTTGGTGAGCAGAAGAAACTTCTTTCAAAAACATAAAAAATAGTAATGTTTCCAAACTTTTGGTCTGTACAGTGTGTATATATATATTACTAATTATATATTTTTATTTATTTATTTATATAAATAATATTATTTATTATTCAAATATAATTCATTTTAAATTAAATTATTTAAACTAATAAATAACAAATATATTTTAGCCAAAAAATATTTTCTTTGTTTGTAAATTATGTATTGTTTCTTTATCCTATTGTTTATTTACCAATTTTTTTAATGACTTATTTACCTTATAGTCTTTGACATGGCCTAAAACAACCAAATAAATGTGTGTGAATGTATTTTTTTCTTAATAGAATTTTGTATATATACTATTTTTACTATATATATATATATATATATATATATATATATATATATATATATATATATATATATATATACACACACACACACACACACACATCTACTTTTCAGTTTGTCTGAGGTGAAGTTTTTAAGCATAAAAAAAAAACACTTTTGCGATGACCTTTGACACTTGAGACATGAGTGCTGTACGTCTCTATTGTGAGTGAGTGTGTGTGTGTGTGTGTGTTTGTGTGTGTGTCTTTATCTAGATGTTTCCTGAGTGTTTTATCGGTAGAAAGTGAGTCGCTGTCCTCTGAGGCTTTACTGAGGATTTATTCCCATAGCAACAAGCTCCTATCACTTCAGCCAATCACAATTCAGAATGAACTCTCCCTGCTTGAATCTCTCTCTCACACACACACACACACACACCATGGTTTAGTATGTTACTTTCAAAAGTCTGTCTTATAAACTAAAATGCCAGAATTATCATAATTGTATTGTTTTTTTTGGGGGGGGGGGGGGGTATGCTTTCATGTATCAGGTTGAGGCAAGTTGTTAATCGTAATGTATCAATGATTATTTATTGGTCTTCATATTTTGGTGTTACCTTTTGTACTTTCATTATGGCCAATAATGATGCAAACGCAAATACAATATCTATTTTGTAGCTGAGACTTCAAGGTTTGTGTATACTGAGAAATATTCACTGGAGTAAAAGTGTGACAGTCTCTCCAAAAGAGGACACTTCAAGCCTAAATCCACACATCCATATTAATTCATAAATATAGTTTGATCTTTGAATTCTCTTTCACCTCGTATCATGTGGTTTCCTCGTTTGCGTAATGAAAGGTGTTTCCTAACCTCAGATTTCCCCTGTCCCAGATTGCCCCGATCTTTTTTATATGACTCTAATGTGACCGTTTTAAATGGATTCCAGTCAACATAGTTCTTACATGATGTTCATCAGCCCGAAGCCAAAAATATGATGCTGTTGGAATGATGTTATATCACGTACTCGGAAAAACTATTTCCGCCAATAATTCCCTGCTTTCCAGCAGTGTTAATAGGTCACCGAACACACCCATCATGCACTGCAGGATGCATACAATATGATCAGATATGCAGGCCAGCTTTGATTCTTTGCATTATTTATTAGCTTGATCCTCCTTGGGCCGACAATTAGTTTCACTAGTCAGTCGTATAGGACACACACACGCACACACGTTTGTTTCTGTATAAAGTGTGTTCATCCCATAGGTGTAATGGTTTTTATTCTGTACAAACTGTATATTCTATGTCCCTTCACCAACCCTACACCTAACCCTAACCCTCACAGGAAACTTTGTGCATTTTTACTTTCTCAAAAAAACTCATTCTGTATGATTTATAAGTGTTTTGAAAAATGGGGACATGGGTTATGTCTCATAAGTCACCCTCTCCTTGTAATACCTGTGTCATACCCATGTCATTATACAGAGTTGTGTCCTGATATGACACACACACACACACACACACACACACACACACACACGCACGCACTCAGGGAGGAGTGGGATGAGGGCCAGTTCTGTTAGACCAGTGCTAATGACTGTGACTCACAGTACAAATGTCTTCCTGCGTGTATGTGATGGTTTTTGGAGACACTGGGTCAAATGTCTCGGCACTAGGGATGTAACAAGTCACTCAACTCATGTTGCAATAGGATTCACAATACTGAATTCACGATACGATTTTCTCGCGACAAGATTAAAGACAAATATAAATGCTTGGACCAAATTGCTGCGCATTTCTTTGTGAAACTGAAATATGTTGAATAACAAAACTAAATTGAAATTTAAGATAAATAACAAATAAAATAACAAACAACCATTTATGATTAGAGGCTGTGACTGCTTTTTAATCACAAGCACGAGCGGTTTTAAATCTAAATTAGATTGTAATTTCGAAATTTAAAACCAAATCTGAATGCTCTGACTTTATTTTTTTAATTGTACTACATAAAACATCTGCACAAAACAAAACAGCTGAGGAACTGAATGAGTGTAGATTGACTCTCTGACAGCAGATGGCGCTGATGAAACAGAAGCTATACAGTGATTCCTTGGTTACTGCTGTTAACTAAACAAATGTATGGAAGTATTATGTTACATTTATATAGACAGACTTCACAAGTGCACTGAAAATTTGTCTATTCCTTATCTCCTCTCTGAATTTTTTTTTTTAAGTTTTTTATTTATTTGTTTAAATAATTAAAATGTCATTTTTATATAAAATGTATAATAATAATATTATAACTAATGTTTATAATATATACTTTATAATTAATATATATATATATATATATATATATATATATATATATATATATATATATATATATATATATATATATATATATATATATATATATATATATATATTTACACGCACACACACCCCTCAAATGCACCCTAAAATGTTTATGTGGATCTTATTTTTATGCATGTAAAATATTTGTCCTGTTTGTATACCTTTTATGTATGTTTATTAATTTAATTAAATGTTTTTTTTTTTTACATTAAATGGCCTCACATATAGCATTAAAAAAATAAATTGGTTTGATATATGACAACTATCACAGTTTGAATATTGATTAATCAACCTGTTTGAAATATTAGGTTAACACACTGGTATAAGTCATAATGTTGGTTTATTAATAATGCATTGTATTAGGCCTATTAATCTTCCTCATTAGTCTATCTTTACCTAATGCTATTTGATTTTCCACAACTCCATTCTGCACTCTTTTGTGTACTTGGGAATTGAATTCCATAACTAATTGTTTTATCTCTCTCCTTGTTTTTCAGTAACTCTCATTCTCCCGGTTCGATGGCTGCAGTTGTGAGGACTTCTGATTGGTCATGTGGGCGCTGCACGTTTCTTAACTCCAGCGGCTCCTTACGCTGCTCTATTTGTGAAGCTCCTCGGCAGAAGCCGGATTTGAACCATATTTTGCGCCTCAGCAGTGCTGAGGAACCTCGCTGGTCCTGCCCCCGTTGCACTGTGACCAATCACCATGGATTAGGTTCGTGTTCTGTGTGCGGAGCACCTCCAGTTACGCCCAACGGACCCCTCCCACCCAAGCAGCCCCCGCCCACTCCAGTACAGCCCGCCTCCAGCCCTGAAGCCAAAGGTCAGGTAGCCAATGGGGAGTCCCGATGTGCGGAATCCAATGGGGAGGTGTGCATGGGAGGGGAGGGGTCATCAGAGTGGGCGTGTCCTCGCTGTACTTTAGTGAATACTCCGGTGGCGTTATCGTGCTCGGCATGTGGTGGTCCGAGGAAACTCTCCTTACCGAAGATCCCTCCTGAAGCACTAGTCGTCCCGGAAGTGCGCACACCCGTGACCGGGTTTCCCACGCAAACAGCGGGAGCATCCGCGCCTCTTCTCATCGATCTGACTGAAGATTCTCCACCCCAAGCTCCTTCTGAAACCCCTTCTCCACCCCCCATCCCATTTCTGCCCCCTTCCCTATCCTCGCTTCAGAATAACCCCGTGCCTCGCAGCCGAAGGGAAGTCCCGCCTCCTGGCCGGCCCCCGAACCCTGCCCCCTCGCCAACCTCCCCCTCAACCTGCCCGCCTACCAAACCCAAGCCCCTCCCACCATCAGACAACTACTCACTCAAGCGCCTGAGTGTGCTGGAGGAGGAGCCTAATAGCCCCGCCCCTCCAGTCACGTCTCCGCCCTCTTGGAAGTGCCCCGGATGCTCTGCCCCCACAGCTCCTCCCTCGTCATCCGCCGGCCGCTGTGATGCATGTCGAGGGTCGCGGCCGGGTTCGGGCGGTGACGTCATAGACGTACTGGGCGAATCAGTGCGATTCACTCCGGCGTCACCGTCCAGTCCAGACTTCAGCTCGTGGGCGTGCTCCAAATGTACGTTGCGCAACCCGACGGGCGCGGGCCACTGCACAGCCTGCGGTTCATCCAAATTGCACGGTTTCTTTGAGCCGTCCAACTGCTCGTCGTGTTCTCGGAAACAACAGCGTGCCTTTACTTCCACCTCCTCTTCCTCCATCTCATCCCCGTCTGCGCAGGACAAGAGCGCGTGTCAGTGGACGTGTCCTGCCTGCACACTCTTAAACGAAGTAAGGATGAAGCATTGCGTGGCATGTCACACCCCACAGCAGTATCTGAACCAGAGGAAAATCGGGAAGCCGCTCAAACGCCGGGAGAGCATGCATGTGGAGACGCGCAGACGCACGGATGAAGGAGAGGCCAAGGAATTGTGGGAAAACATTGTCAGCTTCTGCAGAGAGGTAAGACACTGTCAGTTTGATTTATAAAAAATAAAATATATATATTTGTGTAGTATTTTTAAATGCGCTAAAGATGCAGAGATACTTACTTTATACTGATTTTAACAAAAATAAGCAGAAACTCTATTCTACAGATACACACATATGATATACAGAAAAATATGATTTCTTAATTTGTGGCCACATTTTATATAAAATGAATCTCTTGTCCCATTTTAGGTAGTGACAAATTTGTTCCGTCATTTTAGTTAAATTATAACAAAAATCGATTTACCTAAAATGTGGAAAAAATTAATAAGTCCTGGGAATGATTCTTTTTAGTTTAAGAGACAATACGATAATATTTTAAAATACATTTCAGTAACAGAATTGGTCATTTAAGCTGTCCATTTAATTTAATCTTGAAAGTGTTATTATGTTTTCCATGTCAAAATATGCAGTTAAATGTTGTTCATTCATGAGGCTAGGGTTATTTTAAAGTTAAATAAAAATTATTAATATGTAAAACGTCCTTATGTGAAAATTACCAAAACTCGCCTTAGTTATTTTAACTGATATTTTTACTTTAAATGATATCCAAAGAGAGTTGGAGTTTTGAGCGAAATCTCTTCTGCTCACCAAGTCTGCATTTATTTGATCTAAATTTTATTTGTAAAATTGTGAAATATTATTATAATGTAAAATAAATGTTTTCTATTGTAATATATTTTAAAAAGTAATTTATTCCCTTAATGTAAAGCTGAATTTTCAGCATCATTACTCCAGTTTCAGTGTCATGTGATCCTTCGGAAATCATTCTAATATACCGATTTGCTGCTCAAGAACCAATTATAGACCATATCCAACACAATAGATGTACTATATTAATTTTTAATGAACCATCTGTTTTTAATATCAGTTTAAATGTCAGTGATTGATACACCAGTGCATCTCGTGGTCTCGTCTGTAGTGTTATAATGTAATATATATATGTGTGTGTGTGTGTGTTTCTATGTGACACACCTGACCCACATAAATACTAATGTTCCATCATCTAAACCTCCTGCTACTCTATTCTGTTGACATATCAGAGCGACAAGCAGAGCGTGAAACAGCAGTGCCCCTCATATCTGCTAAATATTTGATCTATCTCTGACCTTAATCGAGGGGAAAATGGCCAGACTTTGTGTTTGAGGAGATGCTGGCAGCAGTTGTTCAGCTCGTGATGTTCTGTTCAGACAGAAGGAGCGTTTAAGGAGCGTCCCGCTGAAGTAAGTGGCTTTGTGCTCTTGTGAGTCGAGTGTGTAATGATTCACTCCCCACGGGGCTGAAATGCTCATTTTTCCATATTCAATTAAAGGATTCGCAAAAGAACACAGAAGTGTTTATTCAATTTATCATTTGCACTTAAAAGCGGTACTTCATCTCTTAAATGAAACCGATTCCTCGTGAATACAACTTCAGCAGCTTCTCAAAGTCTTCCTTTCAGGAATGTTTCTAGGAACTCCTTGATATCGCTGAGGTATGTCTTCCATATCTCTGGCTAGTTTTCTATTTCAGCCTTGAGATTGGTAGTTAAATCAGTCTGACCTTTGTATTTCCTCCTCGTGCAGACAAACAGCTCTTAAAGACTCGTGACGCTAAAACCAAAGGTTGAAATCCAGATAAGCCACAGTTATGATCTCTACATGTTAGTATCATCTTACTAAGGTTAAATATATTTGGATGCAGCTCTGGCTTGCTTCTCCAGTGTCCTCTTGAGATTTGTGTTCAGTGGTTTCCGGACTACACACGTTATTTCCCCAGGATGCAACATGATATGAATCCTCATGTTTTCTCTGAGATGAAGTACATCTTTTTGTTTCGTTTTTTTGGTGTGTGTTACATGACTAGAAGGTCCTTCAGTGTTTTCTGGGGCACGTCAGGATGTGTTAGTGTTTACACTGTAAATGTGTTGTGCTCGTAAGCATCCCTGAAGATGCTCTGATCTGATCTTTAGACATCAGTTGATGAATATTAATTTCAGGTCTCAGCACAGCTGGGATTTGACCCAGATGTTCTCCCTTCAGAATGAAAAATGCTGCATCACAAACTAAGTTTAGATCATGCCTAAGCTATTCAAAATCAAATTTTTCAGCACGTTATGTACTAAAATAAATAATATGATTAATAATCGAAGTTATACCAGCACTCATTCTCTTTGCAAATGGGATTTCAGACATCTCAAACACAAGTTCACATGCATTTTCCCAGCAGTCCCTCCGATCTGCGTCCGTCTGCGCTTGCAGCTCGGGAGATGTATTTTTAGAAACGGTTGTGGCAGCAATTAAACGTCTCCCCAGAGTCAAAATGACCCCTATTTCTCCAGCATGCGCGTCTTTCCTGCAAAAAAAACTAAAATCAGGTGTTGCGTGAGCTTCTGCAGTCTGTGAGAATGTATGTTTGAAGCTGTATCTGCTGCAGTTTTTTTGCAAATGTACATGTTTCTACATCTTCATATGATGCACAGCATGTCGACTCGATAAAGATGTGCACACTAACAAGTGAAGAGAAGGTGATGTTTTAGGGGGAACATTTGTGTAGTTTTAGGGTAAATAGGGTGAAAATGCAGTTACTTCCTGCCTGCATATAATATGCATATTATTTAATCATATCTACATAGATTTAAAACTTTTTTTAACATGATATTAATAAAAAGCATTAACATTTTAGTTACTTATATGTATCTCTATATATGGAGGGATGGATGGCAAATGAGATCTGTATAAATGTAAAAACAAAAAACTATTTTAACCCTATTTATTAAAAAAAATAATAGTAAAATTAGCACAGCACGGGGGATATTTGTAGCGATAGCCAAAAAAACATTGTATGGGTCAAAATTATAGATTTTTCTTTTATGCCAAAAATCATTAGAATATTAAGTGAAGATCATGTTCCATGAAGATATTTTGTAAATATATCAAAACTACATTTTTGATTAGTAATATGCATTGCTAAGAATTCATTTGGACAACTTTAAAGATGATTTTCTCAATATTTACATTTCTTTTGCACCCTCCGATTCCAGATTTTCAAATAGTTGCATCTCAGACAAATATCATCTGATCCTAACAAACTATTCATCAATGGAAAGATTATTAATTCAGCTTTCATATGATGTATAAATCTCAATTTCGAAAAATGTATTTTGTGCTCCAGGATCACGCATGAACTAATAATGGCAAATGTTGGTGTATTTGTGTGTGATGGTGTTACTGAACTCTTGTTTGTTGTAGAACGCGGTGAACTTCGTGGATGACAGTTTCCCCCCCGGTCCACGTTCGGTCGGGTTCCCCGAGAACGACAGCGTCCAGCAGCGAATCAAAAAGTGGCTCCGCCCTCACGAGATCAACGGCAATAACTTTAAGGATCGCGGCGTGAAGTGGTCCGTGTTCAGAACGCCCCGCCCCTCTGACATACTGCAAGGCCTTCTGGGAAATTGCTGGTACGAGAAACATGGTTGAGTTTTGGAGTGGAGTGCTAGTTTACTGCTCACAGCTCAGTCTACATTAGCTCTGATTATGTGTTTAAACACTGTATTTGTCACATGAGCTCGAGTGGAGTCCAGTGTAGTTTAGTGAAATTTTGGCTTGTTTGACAGGTTTCTAAGCGCTCTAGCGGTGCTAGCGGAGCGGCCCGAGTTAGTGGAGCGTGTGATGATCACCAGAACCATCTGCCAGGAGGGAGCGTATCAGGTGCGGCTCTGTAAGGACGGGACGTGGACCACGGTTCTGGTGGACGACATGCTGCCCTGCGACGAATACGGATTCCTGCTCTTCTCACAGGTTTGTGTTGCTGTGCTTGAGTTTGTTTGTTAGGACTGATGTTATATGCTTACAGTTGGGATACATACATATTATTTATTGTACACAAATCATATCTAGATTTATATGAAGTTTATATAAAATATAAAGACGTATTTTACACTGTATTTATTTTTTAAAAAAATTATATAAATATATATATAAATAAATAAATAATAAATATAAATTGTAAGGAATTTTATAGTATATGCATATTGTTTATTGAACACATCATATATACATCATATATACAAATGCAAATTTTACACTTTATTTATAAAAATTAGTGCTGTCAATCGATTAAAAAAAATTAACTAATTAATCGCACAATTTTTTTTAATTAATCGCGATTAATCGCGATTAATCGCGATTAATCGCGATTAATCGCAATTAAAAGACTGAAACTTTTTGGATATGTAAATGTAAAATGTAAATAATTAATGTAAACTCAAGACAAAGAAACTATTTAAATTCAAAATATGATTGTTTATTGGAATTTTTGTTTAACTTGTAACACAGATTTTCTCATGTAAACAACATACCTGCAATAAACCATCAATATCCTCCAAATTAACTGTTGGCTTGAAAGCCATATTTATTACAGAAATAAAAACACAGGCATGTAAGTACCATTTGAATTTCAAAACAATCAATGCCAATAATAGACAAAAATGATTTCCATGTTGAATTCTAAGTGGACTGCAAAAAATTCCAAAGTATAGTCATTGCCAGTGCTTTAAGTGGGCTAGTATGCACCAGTACTCAGTACCGCCACTTCCAAATATAGCTCTTGAGCGTACCGCCACCTCTCCGTGCGCCCAGAACGTGCTTGTAGCATACCGGTACGCTCATTTGGACATCTGTTTTAATAGAGGTTTTAATCTTTCACCTGCACTGCCGATTTTCAGAGCGCCCTTCACAATGCAAGCTTCCTAATTCATCCCACCCAGAGCAGAAACTACATTACCCATTCACCCTTAAGTTATACAAGTGAATAGCGCATGTGTCGCTTTTCCCACTGTTAAGTGTCAACAACTCAACGTGGCCGGAGAAGGTGTGTGAAACTCGTTGTGAGTTATACTAAAGCAAAATCTTGAGTATTTATTGTCTGATAAACATTAAAAACTGTCTGCGGAGGTTGAGTCGTCCTGCAGCCCCCGCTGGCTGCTCATTGGCTGCAGCATCTTTTTTCTAAGTTCTAAAAAAATACCGTAGACGGCAAGGCACAAATTTAGATATTCATTTATCTAATTAATCTATAGCCTATGCACAAAGACAATATGATCTTTTTGTCCCCTTTTTGTTTTAAAGCTTGATGAAGAGAGAGAGCGCAAGTTGCTGCAGCTGAGGAGGACAGTGATGCACGCGCACAGGAGTGATTGACAGTTCGCGGCACTGTGTACAAAAAATACTCCGCTACACAATTATTTCTTTATTTTCGTTTAAGCTTATTAACGTTAGCGTTACAGAAAGGTCTGATTTAAGCACTGTTAAAGTCATTGTTTTTTTTGTTTTTTAAACAATGACATTTGAGTTCATGATTTTAATGTTGCTGTTTCTTGTGGCAGAATAAATGAAGAGTAATGTTTTTTGTGGCAGACTGAAGAGTAATCCGGCAGAGTTTTATACTGAAACTTTCCGTCTAAAAGTCCTTCCTTGGTCTTATCCATATTTCTTTGCACGTTGAACACACATAGGCCACAACTGGAAATAAAAAAAACTGCTTAATTTGCGTTATTTTTTTTTAACGCATTAAATATTTCAAATTAATCGAATGCGTTAACGCGCTAATTTTGACAGCACTAATAAAAATATATAAATATATATAATAAATAATATCAATTGTAATGAATTTGATAGTATAAACATGATATTTAAAGATAGCCAGTAAGGTTTTTTTTTTTTTTTTTATGAAAACTTAATAAAGTAAATAAAAGAATTGCAAAACTGCTCAAACAATATGTAACATAGTGATAAATTATTTGAATAAAAAATTAAATTGAAAAATAATTCTAATAGCAAATATTTTGGAAGTTATTGAAAACGTTAGTGAAAAGTATTTTTAAAAAGTAAGTGAAAAGTGTTTTAAACATCACATTAATTTAAAAATGTAAATATTACTACATTTAACTATAAATGTATTTTAAATATATTTTATTAATTCAATTGTATACACCATTATTATCATTAAAAATGTATCGTTATGATTAAATATATCGAATGTAATTAAAAACAGTTCAAATATTTTTGGATTTTTATAATAAAGCAGCATGTGAAAAAAAAATGTTATGCATTTTTGGAAATGACACTTATGCTACAAACACTACATCCCTGTTTTCTCTGTTACTTCCTGCATTAATATTTCTTGAATCGGGGTTTTTCTCTGGGACAGGCTCAGCGGAGGCAGCTGTGGGTTGCTCTGATAGAGAAGGCTCTGGCGAAGCTGCACGGCTCCTATTTTGCGCTGCAGGCCGGCCGTGCCATCGAGGGTTTGGCGACGCTCACTGGCGCCCCCTGTGAAAGTCTGATGCTGCAGGTCAGCTCGACCAACCCTCGAGAAGAGCCCATCGACACGGACCTCATATGGGCCAAGATGCTCAGCTCCAAAGAGGCCGGGTACGTCACACACTCTCCAGATCGTTCAATTAATTGTCCTGTAGTTTAATCACTGTGCTACTCGGCATTCACAAGACAGTTAATGTCCACATGTTACTAGAGATGCTTCGAATGACCTAACATACTAGCATTAGTTATACAAACTGATTCAAACGATTGATAATTATATTATTTATAAGCATTATTATTGTTGTAGAATTTGCAATAAATGTTAAATGTAAAAGATACATTATTGGATACTTTCAGCCATTATTTAAAAGCTAAACTAAAGATCAACTAAAATATTTATGTTTATTTATTTTCTCTCTGTCTGTTCATTTGTGATTCTGGTGTGTTTTGTTCTGTTTTATTATTTTTAAACTAAAGATAAATAAAAAAATAATAATAATATTCAAAACATAATCTAAAACATTATAAATATATGCAAGATTGAAATTTTGAATTTTGAATAATCTTTGCTATGTGTTATTATTATTATTATTATTTTTATGTTCATATGGTATTTATATACCAGGATATATACAGTATTTATTATTGTTAACTGAAAAAAAATGTATACCTTAAATAAATAAAAAAGATTAACTGAAATAAAATAGTGTGTGTATATATATATATATATATATATATATATATAGAGAGAGAGAGAGAGAGAGATTATAATAATAATAATAATAATTATTATTATTATTATTATGATTATTAATTTTAATTTAATTTTAAATTTTTTAAATGATTTTTTTTTTCAGTTAGTTATATACCAGGTTATATACAGTATTTATCATTAAAAATCATTAAAAACTTTTTTACCTAAAATTTAAAAAAGTTGAACGGAAATGAAATAGTCTATATAAATATATATAGTTATTTTTTTATTTATTTCATTTATTGATTGATGTTTTATTATTATTATTATTATTATTATTATTATTATTATTAAAAAATCAGTTAGTTGCCAAGGTATCATTTCTCTACTAAAACAGCTACAACTGAAATAACTGAAATTAATTTAAAAAAAAAAACGATGATCCCGTATCAGTGATCGTAAAACACTGTTCTGCGCTGGTGTAACTGTGCAGTGAGTTTGTGATGGTTGTCTGTGTGTGTCTCAGGTTTCTGATGGGGGCGTCCTGCGGTGGCGGGAACATGAAGGTGGATGATGCTGTGTATGAGTCTCTGGGGCTCCGGCCGAGACATGCCTACTCCATACTGGACGTCAGGGATGTTCAGGGCTACAGGTCAGACATGCTGTCAAACAAGAGTTTCTTCACCCATACGACACAAAAGATCTGTTTTGTGAGGCAGTGATGTTACACGTGTTCATACTGATAACTGTTTTACACAGCATTGTTTGAACCACAGCGTTTGCAGAAGCTCATTTGAAACTTCTACTTTTATATATCCTCATTTGAACAAAACAAGATCGCTGTTTCAGTGAATAAAGCTTCATTAGATATTATAATCGCAGTGAGCTTTGTGTTTAGTGACTTTCAACAAGAAACAGAGTCGCATCATTCATATTCAGTCAGTTTCATCAGGAAGTTCACCCACTTTGACACACTTTGTGTTTCAACTGTGTAAAGATATCATTAAAACAGCTTGTAAAAAGCTTTGTTAGCATTACATTTAGCTCATTTGATCACTAGAGAAGTTAAGTCTAGAGAAGAGCATTTTGCTAAATATATGCACTAAATATGCCTATATATTCATTATATTAATTAAACCTGTTATTTAACAGAACTGTCATGCAAACAAGTTATGATTATATTTCAACAACACATTGGAGTAGAAACCTACTTTTCTACTTAGATTTATAAGTTAATTTAAAAACTGCCTTGTGTGCAATTTACGTTTGCATGTAATTATTTATTTTATTTCAGTGCTGGTTATTGTATCTAAAAATAAATCGTAATTGACTTTAACAGTTTGGATTCTTTGTTAACTGTAACGTTTAATATTATGGTAATATGCGAGTGAATTGGCTCTTATGTAATTTACAGCATTAGCTCAGGTTGATTTTTTTTTTTTTTTTATTGAATTCATTTAAATTTGTTGAGTAAACCATTGTTTTATGTTTAGTTGCCGTTCCTGAAAGCATACCGAAATGTGACTTCAAAACCGAGCCGTCATTTTTGTGCACACCTGCTGCTTTGCATATAATGAAGATGATTCATGCTGTCATGCAAAGAACAAAAAAAGCAGTGCATACAGGTTTTTTTTGAGGTCATATGATGCATGCATTTTTAAATCGTGAGTGACGACTGTGCAAACATTGTGACTGAACAATAAAAGCATGCCAGAGCTGTAGATCCCGAGCGCTTCTGGTAAAGCACCGAGGCTCTTGTGTTTCAGGCTGCTGCGTTTGAGGAACCCCTGGGGCCGGTTCTCCTGGAACGGCTCGTGGTCAGACGAGTGGGCCGACTGGCCGCAGAACCTGCGTCACGAGCTCATGGCTCACGGCAGCAGTGAAGGTGTCTTCTGGATGGAGTACGGAGACTTCATTAAGTGAGTCATTAAGTGCTTCATCTGTGTTAAACTGACCTTTAGTCTGAGATCAGCTTCAGCAGATAAAGAGGACAGACGTCTTTCAGAAGAGATGTGAATGTGTTGATGGCCTACATTAGCTTTCTATTTTGTTATGTATATTTATTCCATTTTTTGTTTTTGTATTATGCATGTATTAGTAATTAGCTCTATATAAAGTTGGTGGAAAATGAGGACGCAATGTTTAATTGAAATGATTGAATTCAATTCTATATGCATATTATTAATGATGGAACGTGAGATCTACATAAACACATTTCACATAATTTTAATATAAAAAAATATTATGCTAGCTTCTGAAAATTCTTTTTAAAGAATATATTAAAATTAATTAGTTTTAAATTATAGAAATGCTATTTAATGATGGAGGAGATCTACTTAAATTTGAAAAATGTGCTGTATATATTATGTATTATATACAAATTAAGTTTTTTATTAAATATGAGCAAATGAGATGAACTTGGAAAAAAATAAGACATATTTACACCTTATTTATTAAAAAATATTATTATTATTATTATTATTAGTAGTTAAAAAAGTAATAGTTTTTATAAAAAAAAGCTTATAAATGTTTTACTAATTTTTTTAAAAATATAAATGAAGCTTAATAAAAAAAGTATATTAAGAACATTGTATTAAAATGATTACATTGGTATAAAAATGTTTTTTAATAAATTATGTAACATTATTTAATATGAATATTTATTTAAAAAATCTTAACATTTTAATTTTAATGAGATCTACATACATTTAAATAAATAATACATTTTTATTACAAATGTTAAAAATGTATTAAATCAAACAATATCTACATACATAAAAAAATTATTTATTTTACAGCAAAAACCTATGGAACATTACATTACGATTCAGTTACTTTATTATGATATATGTTTTTAATGATTTTATATGAGATCTAGGTAAACAATAATAAATACATTTTACACAATTTTTATTAATGATATTAAATAATTATTTAATAATGGCAAATTATATCTAAACTTGAAAAAAAAAATGTATATATATATATATATATATATATATTAACAATTTTATTTGATCTTTTATTCATGTTCTTTGATGATTGTAAATGACGACAAAATAATAAAAAATATTTAAAAAGTAATTCTAATCGATAACGATAGGTAAAAATTGATAGCCTGAATGCACTGTAAGTTGCTTTGGATAAAAACGTCTGCTAAATGCATACATTTATTTTAAATTTGATTTATTTATTTAATCGGGTATTGTTATCAGCTGATGTTCACAATCACCCATCAGACCGAGGGATCAGTCTATCTTTAGATCTAGTTAACAGAAAACACCTTGTTTGATCTTGTGCGTGCAGGTACTTTGATTCGGTGGATATCTGCAAGATTCATGCTGATTGGCAGGAAGTTCGTCTTCAGGGTTGTTTGCCCTGTCGGGCGAGTAAACCTGTGACCGTCACCGCCCTCACGGTCCTGGAGAGAACCGCGCTGGAGTTCGCCCTCTTCCAGGAGGGAAGCAGGTAAAGACCAACAAAATAAATGAAGAATGAGCCATGAAATCATAATCATAAAACAACAGCAGCTTCAATCCTGTGTCACTCCTCCAGGCGTTCAGACACGGCCGACAGTCACCTGTTGGATCTGTGCATCATGGTCTTCCGGGCCTCGTTTGGGAACGGGAACAGACTGGTCCTGGGACGTCTGCTGGGGCACAGCAAGCGCGCGGTGAAGAAGTTCGTAGGATGTGATGTGATGCTGGAGCCGGGAGAGTACGCGGTGGTCTGCTGTGCCTTTAATCACTGGCAGATGGACCTGACGGGGGCTTCGACACCAGGTACACAAACCATGCCTCACCTGGAGTCTGATTGACAGGTGCTCTGACCAATCATAACACTGGATCTGACAGGAGACGTCTTTCTGCGGCTGAAACAAGAAACCTTCTGATGTTCAGTCAGGTTTATTTTGTGCTATAACTAGTAGTAAAGAGGAAGAGATGTGCTGTCACCACACATTTATGAGCCATAAAACACTATTCATTTGATTCCAAAAGTAACCGTGAAATAAAAGTGATGTATTTTTCAGTATAATTTCATTCTGAAATGGTTAGTTCCAGTCCTTGATTCTGATTGGTCTGCAGGTGTTTTATATTCATGATAAAGCACAGTTCTGTGCATAACCGTAGCCAGCTATGAGGTCACCGAGGTCCTAATAAAGTAGGAATTTGCACTTTAGGGTCAGCGATAATCTTATCTAATTTCCACAATATTTGAAATAATTTTGATGTATTTTATTTATTTATAGGTTGTTGTTTATTTTAATAGCAATATCTGGCAACATTGCATGGCCGGCATTAGTCTGGCAGTAATCAAAAGTGTCGATCATGTCAAAATATGTATGACACACAATCCCGATTATCCGAGAATAACACGTTTGGTGGGCAGTATGTATGTTTGCATGAATAATAAACAACTGATAAAATTATCCACTCCATAAATATAGTATTAAACTTTGATGCAATAAACAGGGTATGATTTAAAAATGAGCATCCCTTCAAAAACATCTACATTTCTCTCTTTTCAAGTGTAATTAGTATTTATAGGGGTTATTATAGCACAATTCTATAATAATGGACCTCGTCCATGGTTCTGTGCATCACTGCAGCAACATAAACAGTCACTATAGCATCAAAAGTGTGTTTTTTATTTCAGCTAAATGAATAGTTTGTTATGTATGTGATGAATTATGAGCGACCCCTGCTGGCCTGACGGTGCATCACTCACCTTAAACCCACAGTCAAAGAGAGAAACATTGAGAAGTGTGTGTCTGTGTGGACCCTGGACCACAAAACCAGTCAAAAGGGTAAAGAGATGTATGCATAAATAAGCTTTCCATTGATGTATGGTTTATTAGAGATGCACCTATCTGAAAATCTGCAAAAAAATCTCTAAATATTGAGAAAATCATCTTTAAAGTTGTCAAAATGAAGTTATTAGCAATGCAAAAATAGGAAATAGGAAATTTGCAAAATATCTTAATGGAACATGATCTTTACTTAATATCCTAATGATTTTTGGCATAAAAGAAAAATTTAGGGCTGTGCAAAACATCGAATGTAATTTTCATTTTAATTTTACCAAGGCAACCCTTCCAAAAAATTTATATTTTAACCCTGGGAAGCAATTTCTATCGGGGAACCTCCTGGAATCGCGATTAGTTTTGGACTAGTTTTTAGAAGCAACTTGGCAGGATTTATTGTGAAAACCTGGCAACCCTGATCTGAACACACGTGCTGGAGATATACTTCTAATTACAGGAGCGTCTTTACTGATGAGATGCGCATGAAAATCACATTCGAATTTTTGCACAGCCCTAGAAAAATTAATAATTTTGACCCATATAATGTATTGTTGGCTATTACTACAAATAAACCCCAGCTACTTAAGACTACTTTTGTGCTCCAGGGACACAAACATGGTGTTGAAAAAAAATGAGATGAGAACAATTCCTGTTCTAGGTTTTTATTTCAGAACATTCTCTGGCCGTTTACTGTCAGGGACTATTTTTTAGTGGAAGGATAGAATTGAATGAATTTACTTAACAAATAAACGCATGCAATTTTTGGTTTTAATATTTGTTTTGTGTGGTAGCCGTTTCCTAAAAGCAATAAGGCACTCGATACAGGCCTCTGGTGCTGAACACAGTCTGGAGAGTGAGCAGGACTCATTTCGGAGCATGTTTTGTGTGTTTGCAGTCTCCAGCCCCACCAACGCTCGCAGACCCAGTCAGGATTTCCCAGGGTACATCTTGGCCATCTACAGCTCCAGACAGGTGATGGTGGAGCAGGTGGAGGCCCCGTCCACCACCCTCGCCGACGCCATCATCCTGCTGACGGAGAACAAGGGAGAGAGACACGAGGTACTGCAGCACACGAAGAGCTCTCAGAAGCAGTTCAGTGCATCCAGATGAAGATGGAAATATATGTATGGTTTTACATTTGTGAGAACTTCATGAGGAATAAAATGGTTATATATATATATAGGCGCTTTATATATATATATATTGTTCCTTTTGCTCAGTGGTACAGCAATGTGTTAGCAGCGCAAAAAGGTTGTGGGTTTGATTCCCAGGGAACTCATGTTAGGTGAAAAATGTTAGCCTCAATTTGGATAAAAGCATCTGCTAAAGGCATGAATTTAATTTAATTGTAAAAATATATTTAAATGTAATTTACATTTATAAGGGGAAGATGGGTTAACTTTATATCCACATATGATTTTGGAAATTTTGTGTCATTATAAACTTTTTTTTAATAATAGGAATTAATAAATGAATAATTGCTAATATGTATATTATGTTTTTGAAATATGTTATAAATATAGAATTTATACATAAATTTTTGTTTTACACACACGCACACTATATTATTATTATTATTAATTTATTTATTTCTTATGGATTTTGGAATTAAATTTTAATTCACAGTCTTTAATGATGCATTTTATTAAAAAAAAAAGATTAAGTCTGTGGGGTGTATTTGTAGCAAAAGCCAAAAATACATTGTATGGGTTAAAATTATACATTTTTCTTTTATGCCGAAAATCATTAAGATATTAAGTAAAGATAATGTTCCATGAGGATATTTTGTACATTTCCTACCGTAAATATATCAAAACTTAATTTTTGATTAGTAATATGCATATTCAGCTGAGAAGAAGCGTCATTAATAATTTAGCACAAACAGCAGTGATGGCCGTTTCAGGATGGGATTGTTGATCTGGTGTGTTTTTCAGGGTCGGGAAGGAATGACGTGTTACTACCTGACTCACGGGTGGGCGGGGCTTATCGTGGTGGTGGAGAACCGTCACCCGAAGTACTACCTCCACGTGTCATGTGACTGTACCGACAGCTTCAATGTGGTGTCGACCCGCGGCAGCCTGAAGACCATCGACAGCGTGCCGCCGCTGCACAGGTCAACTCATCCTCATCCTCATCCTCATCCTCAGAGCAGGACGTGTGTGACTGTGAACCCTGAGTGCTGTTTTAGTTCAGCTTCGTTCACACTGAGAGCCACTTGACACAGATTCACTCTCCACTCATCCACATGCCTCATCAACACTAACAGTGCTGTTTGAACACAAAAAAGATATGGGTTCATTCAAACTAAAAATTACAAATAGTGCATACAATTTAATATGCACTTTAATTTATAAAAAAAAATGTTGAGGACTTGAGTTATAGTATAGTATAGTATATACACACAGTACAGAGCAAAAGTTTGGAAACATTACTATTTTTAATGTTTTTGAAAGAAGTTTCTTCTGCTCATCAAACCTGCATTTATTTGATCAAAAATACAGAAAAAACAATAATATTGTGAAATATTATTACAACTTAAAATAATAGTGTTCTATTTGAATATACTTTAGAAAAATAATTTATTCCTGTGATGCAAAGCTGAATTTTCAGCATCATTCCTCCAGCCTTCAGTGTCACATGTAACATCAGTCGATCACATGATCATTTAGAAATCATTCTAATATTCTGATTTATTATGAGTGTTGGAAACAGTTCTGCTGTCTAATATATCTCATCAAAAAAAGGTTAAAAAGAACTGCATTTATTAAAAAAATAAAAAATAATAATAATATATATTCTAATAATATATTTTCTTTACTATCACTTTTTATCAATTTAACACATCCTTGCTGAATAAAAGTATTGATTTTATTTTAAAAAAAGAAAGAAAAAAAAAATACTGACCCCAAATTACTGACCAGTAGTGTATATTGTTATTACAAAATATTTATATTTTCAAAACATAGCTGCTGCTTCTTTTTTTTTTCTTTTTTTTTTTTTTTTTTACTTTTTATCAAAGTATCCTAAAAAAAGTATCACATGTTCTGAAAAAATATTAGGAAGCAGAACTGTTTCCAACTTTGATAATGAATCATCATATTAGAATTATTTCTAAAGGATCATGTGATAATGATCCTAAAAATTCAGCTTTGCATCACAGAAATAAATGATCGTTTAAAGTATAATACATTTAAAAACAATTATTTTAAATTGTAATAATATATCACAATATTACACTTTTTTTCTTTATTTTTGATCAAATAAATAGTAATGTTTCCAAACCTTTGGTCTGTACTGTATATAGATAGATAGATTATAGCAATTAAGCACATTTTCCCATTTGCTCACAATTTCATTTTGTTGACTAAATATATCTTTAATATTATTTTACTATTTTTTTCAATTTTTATCTGTATTCAGTCCATAACTTCTCACCTTGAGTGAAATATATAATCATAATGTGAATTTCTATCATTATCTATTATCTTAATTTTTCCGTGAGAGCATTACGGTGCATTTTGGTATCAGCTACCTTAGAATTTGATGAAGAATGTTTAATTGAATGCATTTTAATGTTGCTTCTCACCTTTTGGGAAGTCTTCTTGGTTGCCTGTGAAGTGCTTTGTGTGTATGTTTTCTCCGGCGGAGCAGCGGTGTGATGTATTAACACACATGTGTTCACTCACGTGTTGCAGACAGGTGCTGGTGGTCCTGTCCCAGCTGGAGGGGAACGCCGGGTTCTCCATCACACACAGACTGGCCCATAGGAAAGCAGCGCAGGCGTCTCTGGGCGACTGGACGTCTAGTAAAGCCACACACTCGCCCCAGCTCACGCCAGACACTGACGGACTGCACAGACCGCGGCCGCTTTGACACACGCTCACACACACACATAGACACACTCTCCCTTCATGAAAAGACAAGGACGAGTTCAGACCCGTGATGATGAACACACACGCAGACACTGAGAGAGTCTGGGTGGAACTACTGAGCCAATCACACGTCTGCTCGCTGAGCCAAGCCCCGCCCACTGCACACACACACACACACACTTGCTCTGCTTCATTCACATCCATCCTGGAGTCTCCCGTCACGTTTACACACATTCAGTCAGACGGCCGATCTCAACAAAATATTTCACATGGATTATTTCACCATAATCAAAATCTGAATTTTTTTTTTTTTTTTTTTTTTTTTTTTAAGGCAAATGAAGCCTGATTTTGGACCATTATTATTATTATTACTACTACAGTTTCAATTATATTATATTTTCCCATGACAATTAAACACATTTTCCCTCCTGTTTACATTACTGTAAGACTCCTGGACATTACAGTTTTATAATAATAATAATAATAATACAAATTATTATTATAATAATTTTGTTATTATTATCACTGTTTCAGTTATATTAGTTTAATTCCCCCTTCATATTACTATAAGTCTTCTGGAAAAATTCATTTCAATAATTGTTGTTATTTAGGATCATCTTCACTAGCTTCTTACTTGAATACAGTGTTTTAATCCATTATATTAAAAGGTGTAAAAATAAGTTTTTTTATGTTTAGATTTTTATATATATATAATTAGAATTTAAATATTATGTTATTGTTTTTTTTTTCACATTTCTGTATTTTTTTGTTTTTGTTTATATATTTTTTTATATAATTAGAATTAAAATATTATATAATTGTTTTCCACTTTTATTTTTTTTTATTGTGTATAATTGTCATAACCCAGGATATCTTAGAGGCCCAAAAATGCAGGTTTAAATTCCTTAAGCAAACTATATGTTTATTCTTCCAAATTTTAGGGTGAAATGTGCCAAGTTTTGACATGTTTTGTGAGATTTGTTTAATGCCGTTCTGACAGCCAATCAGCAGCCTGCTCTGTGTATCATGGGAATGTAACGATGAATGGAGATACTTGATTTCCTGGAAAGCCACATGTGAGATTCCACCGACCGTGAGGGGTTAATGTGTTTGAAGACACACGTGGGAAACATCTTTTAATTTATTTCTGCTGTGTTTTAGTAAAGAAGCACAAGAGAAGCTGCTGAACGAGCGCTGATCTGCAGAGGCTCATGGGAATGTTTCGATCAGCAGGTTGACCGTGTGTGATGGACTTTATTTGTGCACTGAGCGTCTCCTGTGTTTCTTGTGTTGGTCAGGGTCTCCCTCTGTGAGTGTGTGTCGGTCTGATCATTCATGTGACATCACACACACACACACACACATACTTTCCGTCTTTCTTTTGTAAATTGTACAGCGCTGTTCCCCCCTGCACAATCCCATCAGAAGAACTCGCTGTAATTACACAGATCTCTGTCGGACAGGAGTATAAGATGTAGAATATTTTATTGATTCTTTGAGGAAAAAAAATGTATGAAAGTTTAAAATCTTTACGATTCATTTGCAATCTCAGGTTCCGTTGGACCAAAATGACAAATAAAGGTTTTGTTTCATTTTTTTCTTCCTTTCTTTCTTTCTTTGTTTTTTTTTTTAATCAAGGAACTACTGGCTTTAATTCTTTCATTTGTTTCTGAAGTGCATCATTTTTCTTCACTAGTGCAATATTTGCACCTTTTCCCCAAAAAGAAATTACATAATTTTTAAGGTATTGTAAATTTTGCATTTAATCTGAATTAGTGAAAGTATGATTTAATCTCAACTGCAAATGCAAAATATAGGCTAAATGTTTATTTTTACACTTAACTATATAATCAATTAAAATATAGCAGTTTTTACTATATATATATATATATATATATATATATATATATATATATATATATATATATATATATATATATACAATGCTCTGTTTTGTGAAATGCAAAAGAAAAGAATACATTTTACATGTACAGGTAGTTAATTTGCATGTCACCAATAATGACTGCTTTATTTTAAGTATATAGTATAAAACTGTCATCAATTGTGCAGTAATTAAGATTCATATACATGTGTAATTTTTAGACATGTAATAATTATATATATATCGATATATTATTACATAAAATGTTATATAATCATACCTATCACTTTTTCCTAAAAATTAAATTACAAACAATAAATGCATTGATCTTATATATATTCACACAATATTTTTTATGTAATTATATCGGTCACATTTTCCTGAGTGACCCACTGCTTTGATCATAGAAATACATTTAATATGTAAAGGGAAAATTCCAGTAGACATCTATGAAAATACAAGTTCACAGCATGGATAATAATATCAAATATGCATTGAAGAAAAGCAGATAGAGATGCACAACGCCTGTTTATTACACGAAATCTTCCCGTTTTTGTGTAATAAACAGGCGGAGTGCATCTGTATCTGCTTTGTGAGCATCTAATAGTGGATCACTGACATGTCATCATGTTAATTCAGACTGAGTCTCTAAATGAGCGTTTGCTTTGATGTTGAGGATTCACAACTTTAGGTATAAATTAGTTTATGCATCAGCCAGATATTAAATTTATGATAATGTTTTGAGCTATACAATGGTGTTTCCCTCACCCTCTAAATCCATCAACCCTGAAAAAAAATCATTTTAAATGAGCAAGGATGCATTAACTTGATCGAAGGTGACAGTAAAGACATTTATAATGTTACAAAAGAATTCTACTTCAAATAAATGATGTTCTTTTTAACTTCAATCAAACGATCCTGAAAAAAGGATCACACATTGTCCAAAAATATTGGGCAGCACAACTGTTTTCAGTATGTTTCTCGAGCAGTAAATGAGTATATATTATCTTGATTTCTGAAGATTATGTGACACTGAAGACTGGAGGAATGATGCTGAAAATACAGCTGCACTTCAGAGAAATAAATTATAGTTTACTATATATTCACATAGAGAAAAGTTTTTTACTGTATTTGGTCAAAAAGTGCAACCTTGGTGATTTTTATTTAGTGATGGATCCAGTATTGAACGGATCAAGCCTGTCTAAACCAATCAAACTGATCCAGAACTTTTTCAAATCAGCAAATAGATATTTGCAGAAACCCAACTCTGAAAAAAAAAATATATATATATATATATAATTTTTTATTTTGTGGCCACATAATTCATATGCTATGATTGAATTTTCAGTAATCAGTAATAAAATATATTATGAAGCCATTGTTTTAGATCATGGCCCATTAAAATTACATCTAACCTTCCCTAACAGACATACATCCAGAAGCTGGTGAATGGATAATAGTTTATTTTCTAATGAAACACGTTGAGTTTATAAAATCCCAAATATATTTTAATGCAAATCATGAAAGGATAGAGAGGATATAGCCTACACACTATCAATCATAAAGTGGAGACCAACTAACAAAGACTGAGATTATGATCCCAATTAAATCACTACATGGATGACATCAGTCAAACCTTAAAAAAAAAAAATATATATTATTTTAGAAATAAATGTTTCATCTATAACAGTTGTTTGCGTCACAATGTAGTGAACATTAAGCGCCCCCTGGAGCCGAGATCTGCCATGACATCTTCTTTATTCGCTCTTTAAAACATTATATTATATTATATTATATTATATTATATTATATTATATTATATTATATTATATTATATTATATTATATTATATTATATTATATTATATAAATCTTCATAATCATTCCGTTTTTTTTTCTAAACCAAAAGGTATATTTTGATTCCTGATTCAAAACTTGTGCCAGATCTGTATGTTTTAGTTTCACTTCAGGGATTATTATTTATTTGATACGGAAGAAGCCTTCTAAAGCTAAAACATACATTTATATAAGCAAATGTTATATATATATAATTCATTGCTGCCAAATTCATAGAACTACTTGCATACACAACAAAAAACAAACAAATGTTTATTTATTTATAGTGTTGGATTAATGAAGTTTTATTACATTTATTATAATATATATATAAGTCATAAGTCAAAATACAAACAATAAGCAGTCTAAATAGAATTAAAAGATATAAATAAAACATAAATGTAAATGAAAATGTTACATACAGTATATATAATATTTTTATTTTCTTTGCTTTTTTTTTTTTTTTTTTGAGAATGGTCCATGTGATTATTAAAGGACGTCTCCGTTTTTGTAAACAACACTGGTCAGAAGTTGCTGATCTCCCCGTGGACATGTGGACACCCGAGAATCGTCTCGCGCAGAAGCCTCGAGAAAACCCCCGCACGGCCGCGCGTAGCTATAAAACACGCGCCTCACCCCCCACCGCCGGAAGACACCCGTTCAGTCTCACCGCATCAGCGAACGAGTGACCTCAAAACAATGAACTGCTCCAACAGGTAAGACCTGTTTCTGACTCACGCGCTCTTACTTCACTGTAAAACAAGTGCACGCTTTACTATAAGAGAGATAAGACCACGTGATCAAATCTGGAGTCTTTTTGTTTACGTGCACATGTGCACTTTTAAAGATTTTTAGTAAGCAAGCAGACATGGCTGAACCTTAAGATATTATTTATTTATTTATTTATTTATTTATTTATTTATTTATTTATTTATTTATTTATTGAAATGGCTCCTGAGTTTAGAGTTTAATTTTATTTCCTATTTATTTATTTATTTATGGGTCTGTGTTGAAATGCATGAAGCTCATATTCAGCAGTGAGCCGTTGTTTTAAGCTGTGTGTGTTGTCCCAGCTGTCTCACTCCATGCTGTATTTTGGGAGGGGATATAAATATCCCAGCAGCTGTCTGTGCTTCTGTTCATTCACTCCAGCCTCAGGAAGGCTTCCAGTTATTGATTAGTCATTAAATCAAGTACAGGACAATCTGCTGTTAACCACATTAACACCCAAGAGTAACTGTTTTTCACAGTGCTTCATTCTCTTGTCATTTTTAGTATTGCTCTTTTTTGCAATAACACTAGCAGTGCTTTTAGTAAAGTACTTTCCAATGGCAAAGATTATGGTTAAGGTAATTAACCATAAGATATTTAACAGCACAAACAAAACTCATTTATCTTTTTTACTGCAACCTGTATTTAATGTTATATTTGTCATATTTTATTTAATATTGCATAGTATTGCATTATGTTTTTTTATTTATTTTTATTTTACACAACGTGTCCATTATTCAAGATTATTATAGATAGCAAGATGCCAAAAGTACTATATTAATGACAAAAGTCTGGGGTGTGTAAGTTTTGAAAAAAGGCTGGATTTATTTGATCAAAAATGTATGAAAAATGCAAAAACATAATGAAATGTATTGCTATTTAAAATAGCTGTTTTCTATGTGAATCTCTGTTAAAGTGTAATTAGTGTGATGCTCCGCTGTATTTTCAGCATCATTCCTCCAGTGTCACATGATCTTCAGAAATCATGAAAATATGATGATTTACTGCTCAAGAAACATTTCTGATTATTATCACTGTTGAAAACAGCTGTGCTGCTTCATACTTGGGTGGAAACAGTGATGCATTTGTTTTCAGGATTCTTTTATGAATAGAAAGTTATAATAGAATAGAAAAAACAGCATTTATTTAAAAGAAAATAGTTTGTAACATTATACATGTACAACCCTCACTTCTTATCAATCTAATGCATCCTTACTAAATTAAACCATAAAAATTGCTTTCCAAAAAAAAAAAGCATACCGCCCTAAAATTGAGCAGCAAAAGAAGAAGATATTTTGCTCTCCTAACTATGCAAAACATATATTTAAAATGCATTTCAGTATTTTTCTCTCTCTCTCTATCAGAATAGTCTAAGCACAGTTATTATTATTTTTCCTCTCTCTCTCTCTCTCTCTCTCTCTCTCTCTCTCTTCTTCAGTGTTTCGGACAGTAAGGCCGATAAGCCTCTTACGTTCCGCTCGGTGAAGGAGATGTTTGAGAAAATGGAGGAATCGTTTAAAATATGTGCGCGGTGTGAGAGACTCCCGTCACAGGTCGCAGACTCGCTGAAGAGATGCACACGGTACGATGACGGGATGATTCAGTTGAGATCAGAAGAAATGCTGTATCTCACATCTGTAACATCTCTTCTGTCTTCTACAGCTGTCTGAATGTGTATTACTGCAGTAAAGAGTGTCAGAAGAAAGACTGGCCTCAACATAAACTCTACTGCGATAAACTACGCATGGCGGCGGTGGACAGACACGTCGAGTGGCTCCTTTATAAAGGTGAGGATGAGGAGGATGTTGTTGGGCAATCATGACAGAGTTTTTAGCACAGTTTCTACTATTCAACACATGCACATATACATACCACTCAAAAGTTTATTATGCTCATCAAGGCATTGGATCACAGAATACAGAAAAAAAACAGACAGTAAAATTGTGAAATATTATGGTAATTTAAAACATCAGTTTTCTTTTTTAATATACTTTAAAATATAATTTATTTATTTGATGCAAAGCTGAATTTTTTAGCATCATTACTCCAGTAAATGTCAAGAACAGGCCAATCTATTATCAGTGTTGGAAACCTGTGATACTTTTTTCAGGATTCTTTGATGAATAGAAAGTACATAAAACAGCTTTAATTAAAATAGAAATCTTTTCTAACAATATAAGTCTTTACTATTAATTTTAATCAATTTAATGCATCCTTGCTGAATAATATATATATATATATATATATATATATATATATATATATATATATATATATATATATATATATATATATATATATATATATATTTATTATTATTATTATTTTAATAATAATATTTTTTAATAATATTTTTATTATTATTATTTTTGACCTCAAACTTTGGAACTGTAGTGTCTATTGTTACATAAGGTTTCTATTTTAAGTAAATGGTGTTCAGAATCCTGGAGAAATGTGACTTAACTTCTTTAAAAAAAAGCTACTTCCTGGTCCCAAACCTTTGAACAGCAGAATTTATATATATATGTTTATGTAAATATAATTATACATAGGAGATCTCCCTTTCCCTACGGAGGCATGGTCTCGTCCCGCGAACAAAGTCAGCTGTTGGAAAGATTGGTTGTCCATGCAGGGAGATCTGACGTCTCGTCTGGAGCCCATCCTGTCTGGACAAAACATGACAGAGCTCTGGACCAATGCCTGCAGGCCGCGGCCGGAGGAAACGGAGCTCCGTGAGTCTGTGTGGCGAGTGTGCAGTGAGTTTCTCTCCCGGCCTCTTACGATCGGCATGGGAGTGAGGATGTTTAACCTGGACCCGTACTCACGGCCGCTCACCATTCACGTGGTGGGAGCCACTCACAACGAGACCCTGGGAGCCAGAACCACAGACATGGACGAGCTCGGCCGCATGTTCCCGGGGAACCAGGGGCTAGAAGTGGTGATGGTGGGGCCCGAGGTGGTCCAGGGGCCCATCATGAGGCCCCCGCTGAGAGCGTTCGGACCCCGGGGAAAAGTGTACATCAGCGCTTACAAGGGCCTGTACCATCAGTTCTGGGAGGAAGTTGTGGAGAAAGGAGAAGCAGCCAAACCTAATCTAGTGGTTGGATTTCATCCAGGTACAAACAACCCAGAGTAAAACATTCATACCCGAGTTTAAAGTTTGGAATTTTTTTTTATGCTTAACAAGGCTGCACTTAATTAATCAAAAATACAATAAAAACAGTAAATATTTTTATACAATTAAAAAACGGTCTTCTATGTGAATATATTTCAAACTGTAATTTATTTCTATGATACAAATGTGAATTTCCAGCATCATTCCTCCAGTCTTCAGTGTCACATGATCTTCAGAAATCATTCTAATATTCTGATTTGCTGCTCAACATTCTATCAGTGTTGACACTTTCAAAACGTTTGAACGGTCGTGTACTTAAAGTGTCCTCTTATATATAATTGTACAAGATTTAGTATAATCAGAGCAGGACTGGGTAACAGCATCAAACCGGGATTCGTAATAAAACTAAAAGCACTGATTCTTCTGATTCACCATTTTAAATGTATGAGCTCTCATTGATTCTGAACTTTATTTGCAGAGTTTGAGGGACAGGAAGTGAATCAGGATTGGTTGGCGACACTCCTGCTGCTACGAGATTATAATATCCCCACTTTATTCACTATGATCAAGTATGTCATACATATGGAGTTGACACATGAGACACAGAACAGCACATGTGAGAATAACTATCTGTCTGTCTGTCTTCCTCTCAGCAATGAGGAGCTGCAGAGTACTCTTCATGTGTTTATGGAGCTGGAGATGGATGTGAAGGACACCGGCTCAAACCCCTTCAGCTCTCTGAAACCCGAACAACTGCCAAAAAGCCCTAACAAAGCACTCATTTATGCCAACTCTCACTATGTTTCTTTCCGGGGACTGCTGGAGGTGAAAGAGGAGGAAGAACAGAACTAATGCTGGACATTTTTCAATGCACATTTAAATAAATAAATAAATGTGATGTGAAAATATGGGATTAATGAATTTATATATTTAATATGTCTTTGTCTGCATTTAGCTGTTTTATACCTCATTGATTCTATCTCCCTTAAGTGCTTCAACGATTATGCAAAATCATGCAAATATACTGATAAATCAACGTGTGTTTAAAGATAAACTCAGCTTAGCATACAAATGATAGTACAGTTCAAACACAACTACATTTATTTGCAAAAATTGTAAAACCGTTTGCAACTATCAGGAGCTTCAAATATTTGAGAGTTTTTTTTATTTTTATTCTGGAAATCTGTTTCTGGAAACTGTGTGTATACAGTCTGAATATTAATTTAGGATTCATTTTAAAATTTTTATTAAGTGTGTGTGTGTGTGTGTGTGAAATATTTAATATTCGACAACTGTTTTGCTATAGAAATGTTAAATGACCCACAGTAATATGCAATTTTATAAAAATTCCCTTGAGCTATTTTGAATTGAAGCTATAATTTATGCAATTCGTGTAATTCATAACTAAATGTGACGTGTGATCATGTGTGAATAAATACATACCTTGACATTAAATAATAAAATTAGTTTAAATTATTTCCGCTAATATGCATATAATGCGATAAGACATTTCCCATCAGATGTCAAATAGACTTGCGAATGTGTACATATTTAAAATATTATCTTTATTAGTTACATTTATAACAATCAATCCTAGTTTTTTTTCCTATTAAGCTTTTTCTTCATTCATTTTAACCCCTTTAAATCCTTAAATGATTAGTTACAAAAAAAAAAAAAAACACCCTTTCCCCAAAGACATTTCTTTACATTGTAGAACGCCCTGAATCTACGTCTACCGTTTTTTACAAATTACAATCAAAGTCCAAATGAGGTCTGCGACGTAAAGCCCCAGGTTGACATACGTCAGGACTGTGACCAGGTTCAGGTCATGAATGCGGTAAATGAGGTACGTGTCTCTATTATAGTGTTTATACCCAAACAGAGGCCAGAGGATGGCAGCAGAGATGTACAGAGCCACGGAGACTACATCAAGCACCAGCTCCATCTTATCGAGGCCGCAGAATCGCAGCAGATCCACGCACTTCTGCAGGTGTAACGGGATCACCACCACAGTCGGAATGAAACACACCACATAAACCAGAATGCACCAGATCAAACCTCCAGGCCTGAACTGGCTTTCCACCCCTAAGAAGTAGCTGTGTACCGCGGTAAAGATGAGGCAGGCCACAAACGCCTGGCTGAAGCGCAGGATGCCTCGTACGCTGGACAGATAGCCTTCAGGACACTTGAGTTTCAACATCACGGCGTCGACCACATACACACCGAACGCCAGGATAGAGAAGATGGCGCAGAAGATGTCTGCGATGCATATGGAGCACACGAACACAGTGCAGTAGATGAGACACGCAGACAACAGCATGAGAGACGACAGAAGACTCAGTCCACAGGAGAGATCAGCCCAGGAGTGCTTCAGCACAAAGGTCTCCACCAGTTTATCCACCAGGCACTTCTCCAATACCAAGATCACCACAGCCACGACGAGGCCGAACACCCACACAAACTCACACCAGATCCCGTAGGGACTGTACATGGCGCCACGAAACATCGGGATGATCAGTGCCAACGCACAGAACACGATCTCCAGGATCCGGAAAATGTGGGAGAGACTCAGTCCGAGCAACATCTTGTCTTCGTCTGATGCTGGAGAAGTGTGAGCCGTGCTCATGTGCACCGTTACTTCACACTGCACGATTTACATTTTACACTGACAATAAAGGCTGTGCACACACCATAAACTCTCAGTCTGACTACTTCTAGATCTCTATTGTGAAACCTCCCCGACGACAATTAAAAGTGAGTTTAGCGAGTGAACGAAAGTATGAACATTTTCAAAAAGACTGAAGAGGAAGAGAGAGGTGATGCTCAGAATATTAAAAAAGGTCCAGATGATGAGGACGTCGAAGATCTTGATGAAGAATGACTTTTATTACAGTATGCATTGACAGTATTTCTAGCACTTTGGATTCAGAATGAACTGGAACATCCTTTTACACAGTTATACTTCATGTAAATGAAGGTCTGTGTGTTAATGGAGTTTTAATTGTCTGAGATGGTTCTTGGTGTCTCACATTCATTTCCGTTCTACAATTGGTGCACATTACTGTTAGCGTTCTTCTCTATAAAAATTGATGCATTGTGGGAAATTAGCATGATCAGACATCTATAGTGGAGTGGAATCTGGGTCGGAGCAGATTATAGTTTCTTACATCATATATAATATATGTTTCGTTCAGAGTAGGTAAGGTTTTCTCAGTAAGAAAGTCTCTTCTGCTCACCAAGCTGCATTTATGTGTTTAATGAATACTATGAAATCTGTAATATTGTGAAATATTATTATAATTTCAAAGAACAGTTTAATATTTGAATATATTTTGAAATGTAATTTATTCCTGTGATGCTCCGCTGTATTTTCAGCATCATTCCTCCAGTCTTCAGTGTCACATGATCTTCAGAAATCAGAATAATGTGATCATTCACTGCTCAAGAAACATTTTTGATTATCATCAGTTGAGAAAAAGTATTTTGTAACATTAGAAATGTCTTTATTGTTACTTTTGACTGATTCGATACATTTATTTATTTATTTTTTTCAAATTATAAAAAAGGGACAGTGTACATTAATCAACATTCATGAATGTAAAAGTACCCAAATTAGCCCAAAGACTAGTTTTCATTGGTAGTCCTTTTGCCAGATGTTAAAATTAAACAACAAATTATACAAACATCCCATTAGTTATAATACTATACACACACACACACACACCAATATTAAATAAAACCATTTATTTTCAACAATCAAGCTTTTTATGGAACTGAAATAAAAAATACATAAACATTTCCAGTAACTATATAGAAACAATAATAACAGTGAACAGTATCTTGAAATTGGCATTGACGGAAAACATTCACCATCTTTTAAACCTTTACTGTGAAAAACAAAAGGTTCTAGATTATTAAAATGTTCTTCACTTTAAGAGAAAAGTGTTCTTTGAAGAACTGTTTTCTGGAAGTTCCTTGGTGAATCAGAAATGGTTCTTTAACCCTTTTGCAACCTTTGTTTTTAAGTTCTGATGCTATTGAGAGCGTTTGAATCCACAGATACCCAAGCAGGTCAAGACCAGGTCAGCCACGTACAGGCCGAGGTTAACGTAGGTCATGAAGGTCACAACAAACTGGATGCTCCATATACAGCTGTTTCCCGGACAGTCTTGGGGCCGCGGGTTTCCTCTGAAGCTGTAGATGGGCCAGAGGATAGCGGCAGAGATGTAAAGCAGCACTGATATTAACAGCAACAGCATGGTGAAACGATCAATGCTGAAGGGCAGACAGTTCTTTAACTTGGTCAAGATGTTGACGATGATGGTCAGGAGGGTTAGAGGCAAAGGAACCGCATAGGCCACGATGCACCACAGCAGAGCCGGCTGACCCATGTAACCGATCAGGGATATGAGGATGATGCATGCAACGAAGGCCTCGAGAATCTTAATGAAGCCTGGAAGCACAGAAACGTACGTCGCAGAGCGTGTCGCATCACATTTGTCCCTGAACGTCTCCACGCAGTAAAGCACGCAACACACGGCCGAGAGGATGGTGACCATCCAGCCCCAGATGCACTTCTGGCAGATGTAGAAGTTGGCGAAAATCACCGTGCAGGAGAACGTGCAGAGCGACGCCATCATGGCCATCCCGGTCGTGAAGTCGTCCCAGTCCATGCAGAACACCAGGATCAGCTTGTGGATGAGGAACACCTCCACTATGGTGATGACCAGCGAGATGATGGGACACAGACCCCACACCAGCATGCAGTAGATCCAGTAGGTGTGAAACGGCCGATCCCAGACGCAGCTCACCGCAAACGTCACCGCGCACATCACGATCTGCAGCATGTGCAGGGCACTCCGGGTGCTCTTCAGGGTGGAAAGAGAGAACTTGGGCTTTTCCATTTTGAAATGAGCTCAAGGGATACCAAGCTTGGAGCGGTGCTTCAAGAGGTCTCAAGGCGTTATGGAAATGAGATCCTTTCAGAAGAAGATAAAACCTCATAACATGCAAAAGACGCTGCAACCGTCACACCACAACGCTCCACCTCGGGCCTAACGACCATCGGTTATCTAAAGCCACATTGATACACAGTGCTGTATACAACGTTAATCAATCAGCTGTACAGAAGACAATAGTGTCAGTATTCAGCTCAGTTAAATTCAGTTCAGCATATAGTGCATTGATTATTAAACATTCAAATAATTAAATTCAGCTATAAAACAGCTTTACAGAAGACAAGTGTCAGTATCCGGCTCAGTTTATGTTGTTTCAGTTCAGTTCAATAACTGTCAATGTTGCAAAGATCATCATTTATTCAGTTATAAAGCAGCTCTACAGAAAACAATAGTGTCACTGTCAACTCAGTTTAGTTTTAACTATGGCTTCAGTTTCATAAATTTAGCTCAATTTAGTTCTATATTGATTCAGTTCAGGGGGGTTACAAAATTTGACCAATTTAAAATTTAATGAAAAATTCACTTTATTAAACAAACTATTATTTATAAGCTTGTTTTCCACTTCATGAGCCTGAAATAGTGGAATTCTGGTCAATATTGATAATAATCAAACACTATTTTTACTAAATGTGCTTTTGTGCTGAAACCTCTGCTAGTTTAGGCCTGACATTGATAAATAATGATGACAATAAAACCGCCAGTTTTGATAAACGAGTTATTGAACCGTTCAATTAAAACGATTTGTTCAAAACAGCTGATTCAATAAGAATCTTAACAAGTCTGCGTCCCAATGTGCATAATATCCATCCTATATTCTATGATATATTAGTGAGTTTCAATACTATTTAGGGCAGATAGGCTGAATATTGTGCACACTGGGACGAAGGGAACGTGTCCATCTGAATCACTGGCTCCCTTGATTCATTGAAAAACCAATTCATTCATGCACTGTTGTCTAAAATTAATAGCACATTTGTGCTCGTGCATGCAGGCCTATTAATATTCAGAAAAGTGCATTGCTTGTGCAATGAATATAAAAACATAAAAACTCATACACTGGTATTTTTTCTTTAATTGCTTGAATTATAAGGTTATTTAACCTGTATTCTTTAATATTCTTCAACACACAGGGAATGCATTTGGACTCTCGAGACATGTTTTAGTTTGTTTTTTGCAAGGTCGATGACTTCTGATCATGTCAGCTCTTGTATCATCTCTCCATACATCACAATCATTTCTATTTTAAACACTGAATATGGCTATGAAATACTGATAATCTAACAGCATGAGATTGTTCTTGCTAATGCAAGCATGAACACTTGTGTGACCATGTGCGGAGTTGCTCCAAAGAAACTAAATTTGTGTTTATATTTATATGTTAATATGGTAATTTCCACTCAATATATCAGCTGATGTCTGTTGGAGCCTCAAATCTGACATCTGCCTCCTAGTGAATGTACTGAATAACAGCAGCTACATACTGTATGTTTGCAGCCAAAGAGATCATTGAATTTGTGCATATTTTCAAGTTGATTTTCAAAATGAAATTCTGTTATCATTTACTCACCCTCATGTTGTTCCAAACATGAGTTTAATTTTCTTCTGTTGAGAAGATATTGTTGTTAACTAAACAGTTGCTGGTAGCCATTGACTTACATATATATTTTTTTCCTAATATGGAAGTCAATGTCTATCAGGAATTCTTTAGTCGCCCATATTCTTCAAAATAACTTACTGATGACACATGATGACAAAATGTTAATTTCTGGAAGAACTATCCCTTTTACATATTAATCATTAGTTATTCTAGACTGGAGCAATTGTCTGTAGTCCTCATTAGCCATGCATAATCATAATGCATCATATGTGCTGGATTAAATTACTAGGAATAACTGCATACATGTATCTTACCTATTTACCACATTTGCATGACATACTGTTTGATTAAGTGCTTTTAGTGCATCATTGTAAACGGTGGGCTGTTATTCTTTGTGGCTTGTCTGTATTTAAAGGTGCATGAGTCTATAAACTCTAGGAAGGCAAGAACGGTCTCTGTGCAGCTTTGAGTTATCTTAATGACTGTCATGTGTCTGGTGGATGTTGTGCACAAGACCGGGCGTTGTCTATTACCAGCTCAGGCCTCTGGCCAGTGAGATGACCATAAAACTGTAAACAGGTCAGCTGATGCACGATGACCTTTTCCATTTTCTGCTTAAGAAGAAAGAAAAACAGAGACGATTCGGGTAATTCTGGAAAAGACTGGTAATTATTAATAGACAAATAGTAATATAGAAAACTGGATATAGCAGAAATAAAGCAGTTGTGTCCAAAGTTATTCCAGATAGATAGATAGGTTTGCCCCATTGTATAGAATGGGAATACAAAATGTATAGTTTAGAATCATCATTGTACAAAGTTTGGCCAAAAATAGCCTGAAACCTAAAAACTGATTTGTGAATTAAAATATAAAACATAGTTTTTGCCGATACATACCTTTTCGTGTCTATTAAGTGTAGTTAAATTAATAAAAGTGTGTGTTTTTTTGTTCTAACTTAGTCTTGGCGTCCTCTACAAAGGACATAGAATACATTTTTTTCCTTCATTTTTTTCTTATGCTACAAACAATGCAATGAAAAAAAAAAACATTCACAACTTTTTTTTTTTTTTTTTTTAATGCTTTATTTAGTGACAATTCACATACAAATGAACAATAAAAGCAAAAATATAAATACTGTATATTCAACCTGACAATAATTGTGAAAAAAAAAAGAAAAAGTAAATACTAAATAAATCAACAAACAAAAAACAAAAATAAGAACTATATACAGAGGGGTATTAAAAACAAATCCATATCTCCAACTACAAAATAAGTATACAAAAGTCCTTAAAAAGGATAACGTTTCAAGGCTTTACAACAATCTATAGTCTTTTTTGCTTTGGAGTTCCTTACACATTCCATCACTTTAAGATACTGACGTAACTCAAATTTAAATTGTAAAAAATTAGGTGTACTCTTTGACCATCGACATTTATGATTGTGATATTTCGCTAATATAATAAACAAATTAATAAGAAAAAAAATTATTTTCTAAAGGCTTATCATAATAAAATAAAACATTCTTTTCTTCTAAAGTAATGTCAGTTCCTGAAATCTCTTCAAAGAAGATCCTAAAATCATACCAGAATAATTTAGTACAAATACAATCAAAAAAAAGATGACATATACTTTCATCATTCAAATTACAAAAGACACATTTCAAATCAATATCCTTCTTAAATCTTTTAATAACCTCATTTACTGGATAAATATTCACAACTTTTTTTCTAGTCTCTTCCCAGCGTGCTCTGTGACGGTAGCGCTCACTGCGCATGCGCGCACAATCATAAATATGCGCGCTGCCTGACAGACAGTCGACAGCAAATCAGGTAAGACGATTCATTCAAACTATTATTCAATTTACTACATTTTATGAAATCCGCGCATGTTTTAGTGATTCCTATACTTGAAGTGCTGCTTTTCAGGCTTTTAAACGGCGTGACATCGGCATGAGCGCCTTTAAACTGCCAGCACATTAGCTGCACGAGCTAACGTTACTCACATTAGCTTAATCTGAAGCGTCGCTGGTTCATGTGCATTAAAGACACTGTTATTAACACCGAAAACCCCCAGAGCTGTCCGTCTGCTGCATGCATATTAATGTGCTGTGTCTGTATCGGTGTCTGACACACTTCAGGTAGGTTTGGACCAGGGACGCCTGCGTGTCATAATGTTTATTCTATCATTGGCTGTGTTGTGTTTTTGTCCACATTAGAAGCATTAGAACAGCGCGTGCCCGTGCTGACGTGCATCATTATCAAAATACGCTGTGGTTAGTACACTAAAACATTTTTTTATGTTTTTACTATGTTTTTGACGCAATGATTTTGGAAGCTTCATACGCCTTTTAAAAGAAATACAAAATGTATTTATTATGATTTTACAGTGTCTGTGAGGGACTGGCGTCATACAGTTAATTATATTATCGTGTAATTAATACGTGAACATTTGTGTAAAATATTTAGTTTCTGTTACTTATTTTTTCTTTATCCCTATACCACTGTACTGTTCGATGTATTATTTATTTGCATTGTTTTTTTTATTTAAACAATTTTGTTTTTATTCAGTTTATTTTAATCAATTTCTAAATCAAATTTATTTTTGTTTATTTAGTTTAATCTTGTTCTTCTTATAAAGATATATTTTTTAAACACTTTAACTCCAGAGAAAAGGTTGTGCACTGCCACCTTTTATTTATTTTATATCAAATATATTAAAATATTATTATTTTATTTAAATAAATTTTTATTTGAATCAATTTCTACATTTTTAATTTTTTAGCTTAATCTTATTTATTATTATTATTATTATTTAAAAAATTCTCTAAACATTTCCATTGACTTTAGAGATAAGGTTAATGTGATTTTTGCTAAAACATAACAATATTTTATTATAATAATATAAAAGATGCATGGCCTGGTTTAAATGGATTATAGCCCCTGACCTTTGACCTCTAGAGCACTGATTCTATTACCCTACATTTGCAAATCCCATTGAGTATTTTTGCTTTGTCCTGATATTTTCGTGTTGTTGACGTCCGATGAGCTCGGACCTTAAGTCATGAGAACAGAGCTCACTCTTACAAATTGAAGAGGAAAACAGAGTCAGGAAAGCGGAGATTCCTGTTTTTTCCGGTTGAAATCTAATAAGTGTAATTGGGAAATTCTGATGAACTGATTCAGAAAGGCACGAATACACAGACAGACTTACACAAGACATGAAAGTGAATTGGATGTTATCCTTTTGAGGGTCTTTTTCATGTCCATATGTCTCTCTTTTTATATATTTTAATGACTTAATATTTTTTACACTTGTGTCTAACCTAGATTTTCTATCTTACCATTTGGAAATTCTTTATAAAAATATAAAATGGTGTATTTTTGTGATTTGTGTGTGCATTTATTAGGGATGCACCAATTTAAAAAAGTTCAGGCAGATACTGATAGATAATAATTATTTTTATCTTATGGTGCTAGTACAATAATATTTTGTATTTACAAAATTCTATTTAAAGTATGCTTTGACATATGAGCATTTATTACAGTATTTAAATTCAAATAAAGACATTTAACTTAACTTTTCTGCATCTTGCTGGTTGAAATGTTATTTTTACTAATATGTGTATTTATATTTATATATATATATTTTTTATATAACCTGCTGATATAATTGCTAATATTGGCTCATATTGATATTGCATTTATATTTTACATTCATGCATTCAGCAATGCTTTTATTTCCTTTTAATGAGTTCATGCATTCTTGGATATTAATATATTCAATCTCTTTCCTTCTCTCAACAGCTGGAGCAATATGACTGGCTAGTTTCTTTCTGTCCTCTCTTGTGCTGTTTGTCGCGTGAGGTCAGAGGTCATGGCTGCTGATTGTGGCGTGTTTGTGGACTGGTCTCAGATGGGCGATGTGAGTCGCGACGCGGATCCCGGTAAGATCGAATATAAAGACTTAAAGGAGCTGAAGCAGCACGCCCGCTCGGGCCAGTGGGCCAAAAATCACAACCAGCGCTCGGCCGTTTACCAGCAGCTGCTCAAAGCGCTCCCGTGTCGCACCGTCACGCCGGACGCTGCGGTCTACCGCGACATCGTAGGCAGTGCTAACAGCAAGCGTATCTCATCCACTCCCCAGCTGCCTGAGTTCGTGGACGGGGTGGCAGTGCCATTCTACAGTCTAAAGCCCGAATCTGTGGGATCGGTTCATGCTGTTCTTTCCTGCATCGCAGGACAGTTCCCGGATATCTCGTATTGCCCGTCTTTACCGGCGGTGACCGCGCTGCTGCTGCACTGGAGCGCCGATGAAGCGCAGTGCTTCGAGAGCGTCAGCCGCATGCTGGCCTGCAACGAACCCGGGCGCCGTTTATTAGATCAGACTTTCCTTGCATATCAATCGGCCAGCATGACCTTCGGCGACCTCGTGCATAAATACTGCCCGGCCGCGCATAAGCTGATGGTGGCCACCGCGACAGACGTCCTGGAGGTTTACTCCGACTGGCAGCGATGGGTTCTGGGCGACCTTCCGTTTAGCTTCGCTGCGCGTGTGATGGATGTGTATTTGGTGGAGGGGTACAAGGTCCTTTACCGCGTGGCGCTGGCGATACTGAAGTTCTACCGCAAGCAGCGCAGCGCTGCAACAAGCTCGGCTTTAACCAAACAGGACTCGGCGGCGATCAGGAGCGATATCCAGGCGTTCGTGCAGAACATCGGGAAAAGTGTGACTCCGGACAAGCTGCTGGAAAAGGCCTTTTCCATCCGTCTGTTCAGCCGGAAAGAGATCACGCTGCTGCAGCTGGCCAATGAGAAATCACTCCAGCAGAAAGGCATCACCGTCAAACAGAAGAGGTATTGATGACTATTACTACTATTCTACTCCTCACTCTTAAACTGTACTGTCTGATTGTTATTTATTTAAATCCAATGTGATTTATTTTGGTTTTTATTTATTTTTCATTATTTAATTTATTTTTTTAGTGTGTATTTAATTCAAATGTGTTTTTATTCAAATGCTTTTATTTTTTTCATTTGATTTATTATATAATTAATTTATTTGTTTACTATGTATTTAAATTCATTTTAAGGATCATTGATTTATTTTTAATTTAAATTTAAATAAATCACTTCAGTTTTATATTTTAGATATATATCACTCAAGCAGTGTTTCTGTAAGTGTTTTTTTGTGTTTGTCTGTAGTAAATTATTAAAAATATTTTTGTGCTTGAAATGAAATAGAAGTGGCTTTAAACGGCTCCTGTTTAATTAATTTACGGTATTCAAAAAAAACTACAGATCTAAAAATCCAAAATGTACATCTGAGACTCGTGGGATGCTGCTACCTAAACGAAAAACTTACACTACTATTCAAGCTACATTCAAAAAGAAAACGGTTTTAATGATTATATTTAAATGTATAGATTTTCCTGTATTTGAGCCACTGACTTCTCCCTTGGTGTTAATACAATTTGACTTCCAAAGCTCACTCTCTTATTTATTAATTTGACCAACCCTAGACTTTTAACAGGCTGTGTAATATGTGATGAGGTCATGTGACATCACTGTTTCAAATGCTTATAGTATTTAATGTACACGACTCTAAGATGCTAATTATTAACAAATTACAAAGAAGTTTTTATTTCTGAGGCATTTATGGCATTGTCTGTTCATCTTAAACTAAGTATTCATGTCTATTCACTTTTCTTGGTTTTGTTCCTTCATTTAGTTTGCATTGTCACAGTTTACTTTTCTTTATTTTTTCCGTTTCTCCTGCTCTCTACTTTCTGTGCTGTTCTTTAGCTCTATCAAAAGGTGGGTATCTTCATCTCTCATCATCATCATCATCCTCACTCACTCTGTTTTTCAGACTATTTCTGAGCCATTTATTTCTGTTGATGCACAGTGAAATATGCATTATTGTCATGCATGTTCCTTTCTTTATCTCTTTAGACAAAATGTGCAGTTAGCAGTGAACGCTGATAATTTCAGCTCGGAGATCGTCAGCGCGAAAGAGATCAGAGATATCTGGTCCTGGATCCCGGAGCGTTTCGCTTTATGTCAGCCGCAGCTGCTCTTCACCACATCCACACACGGATGCAGCCTCAACAGGTACACACACACACACACACAGATACACACGCGCATGCACGCACACACACACACACACACACACACACACAGATACACACACACACACGGATGCAGCCTCAACAGCTACACACACACACACACACACACACACACACGGATGCAGCCTCAACAGGTACACACACACACACACACAGATACACACGCGCATGCACGCATGCACGCACACACACACACACACACACGGATGCAGCCTCAACAGGTACACACACACACACACATGGATTCAGCCTCAACAGGTACACGCGCACACACACACATGCAGATACACACACACACACATGGATTCAGCCTCAACAGGTACACGCGCACACACACACATGCAGATACACACACAAACACGCAGATACACGCACGCACACACACACATACACACATGCACACATGCATATGAGCATATGTGGGCGGCAGTGGCTCAGTGGTTCATGTAGGTTGTCTACAAACCGAAAGGTTGGTGGTTCGATCCCCGGCTCCACCTGACCAAGTGTCGAGGTGTCCTTGAGCAAGACACCTAACCCCAGCTGCTCCCGACGAGCTGGATGGCGCCTTGCATGGCTGACACCGCCGTCGGTGTTTGAATGAGTGTGTGAATGGGTGAATGTGAGGCAACTTGTAAAGCGCTTTGGATGGCCATGTGGTCTGTTGAAAGCGCTATATAAATGCAGTCCATTTACCATTTACATGCACACATGCATATGCATGCACACAGATACACACACATGCATATGCATGCACACAGATACACACACATGCATACACATACACACACAAATACAAACACACACATGCACACACACACATACAAACACACACATGTACACGCATACACACACACGCACTCACATGCGCACACACATACACGAATACACACACACAAAAGCATACGCGAGCACGCACATACACACTCACACACGCATACACACACGGCTGCAGCCTCAACAGGTACACACACACACACACACACACATGGATTCAGCCTCAACAGGTACACACACACACACACACATGCAGATACACACACACACACACATGGATTCAGCCTCAACAGGTACATGCAGCTACACACACAAACACGCAGATACACACACGCACGCACACACACACATACACACATGCACACATGCATACGCATGCACACAGATACACACACACGCATACACATACACACACACACACATACAAACACACACATGTACACGCATACACACACACGCACTCACATGCACACACATACACGAATACACACACAAAAGCATACGCGAGCACGCACATACACACTCACACACGCATACACACACGGCTGCAGCCTCAACAGGTGCAGACACACACACATAAGCTTACACACACAAACACCCATATACACACACACACGCACACACACACATAAGCGCACGCACACACATACAAACACACACACATACAAACACAAACACACATAAGCATACGCATGCACACACAAACACATATACACACACACACACATAAGCGCACGCACGCACCCACACACAAACGCACACGTACACACACACGTACCCACACACACACACACACACACACACACACACAGGGCTGCAGCCTCAACAGGTGCAAACACACACCTGAACAGCCATAAAACACTTCAGATCTCATTGCATTAGATTACTGTGATGACATTTATTTTACAGAAAGCTAGTCTTTATGCTCAAGTATATGCTTCAAGAAGTCATCGTGAGTAATGGTTAATATTCAGTTGAAGTGAGCTTGTTTTAAATCTGGTGTGTGTTGTTTTATTCAGGTTTTATTCTCATTGTGAGGGATACGAGCCGACACTGATGCTCATCAGGACTACAGACGGAGAGGTACCTGAACCCTGTCTCTCGCTCGCGTTCTCTCTCCTTCTGTCCTTCTGTTGGGTAGATATGTTGAGATTTACATTCATTCGTTTCGCTCAAACGCAGGTGTTTTATGCAGACGCTTCTTCTGAGAAGGAGATCTTTGTTAGACTGAGGGTGGTTTAATTTATGCATGTTTAAGGAGGGGGAAAAATCTATTTGAAACTAAATTAGTCAATTAATGCACTTCTATCCGTTTGTATGCAACAATCCTTAAATATGGAAGCGCTAATAGAGTCAGTTCAGGTCAATCCAGAAGCCCAATTTAATTATTTAGCATTTTTTATGGGTTTTAATTTTTCTTTTCATCTTTCTAGACTGCATAAAAAATTTTAGTAATCAAAGAGTGTTCTAAAATCATGAAACTAAAAAATATAATTTTTAGGGCACTCTGAAATGCATATTTATTTATTTCTATTTTGTTTTCCTTTTTTATTTTTCTAGACTCCATTTTAATTATTTAATACAATTTTGTAATTAAAAAGAGTGTCTGATTAATTGAATTCATAATTGAATAATTTATTTAGAATAAAATGTTTATCTAATAATACTTAATATGTAATGTTTTTTTTCCAGAAATTCAGTGTTTTGGGATCATAGAAAGTTGAATCAATCTTCTAATCAAATGAAAATTAAACAAACTGCGGTTAAAATTAACACATGGAAGAAAAATTGCGGATTAATCCATAAAAATTATTTTTATTGTTAGCAGTAGTATTAGTGTTACCTTGAGACATTGTACCGTACAATAGTAATATATTTCTGTCACAGTTTCCTCAATTAAAACCAGACTTTTATTTTGGCGAGCTGTCATGAAGGCATTTCAGTTTTATTTATTTAAATGTGTGTGTATATATATACAACATACCTCATTCTTGCATATTACATAGGATTGATAGTAAGCAAACTTGGATTCAGGGAAGTTGTTCAAGATCTCAGTCAGTGTGTGATTGACGCGCCTCTCATCCAATCATATTCCAGGTGTGTGGAGCCTTCCTGTCCACTGATTGGGAGGAGCGGAAGAGGGGCGGGAACAAGTCCAGCTTCTTTGGCACCGGAGAGTGTTTCGTCTTCAGAGTATGTTCTTTTCAAGACATTTATTTGCAAATAATAAATAATATAGGTGCATAATAATAATAATAATAATAATAATAATATAGGACATAAGTAATCAATTTAAGGTATTGAGAGTCAAATCCTTAATCTTGAATAATTGTTTACATGTATGATCCACTAGGGGGCGGTATTTTCTTGAGTATTATCCATCATCGTCTCATCCTGTTATACTCTCAGAAGAAAGTTTTAGAGCTCTTTGGTCAAGATATAGCTCTTAGAATTCCTTTGTAGGAATATTAAGGACACAGATTAATCATAGACTTACTGTAAATTTAAAGAGTTATCAAATCAATGTGGATCGCAGCTCAGATGACTTGATTTTGGAAGAAAAGTGTTTTTATTTGAAGGGATTAAATTTAAATATAATTATACATAAAAATTAAACGGTTCATATATATGAATAGAAAGTAAATCTAAATCTAAATAGAAATATAAATATTTATTTGTAAATATATTTATAAATGTATGTTTATATAAACAAATGATATATGTGTATATAATGAAATAATTAATGTAGTAATTATTATAATAACATTTTTGTATAAAAAAATGCACAAATGTTTACATAAATGAATATATGCATATATTTATTTGTAAATATATTTATAAATTTGTTTATATTAACAAAAATATAACAATATATAATGTAATATATAATACATTTTTATATAAATGCATACATTTACATGAATTAATATATGCATATTAATTATAATGTAAGAATCAATAAAATAATAATAATAATTAATGGATATAATAACATATTAATTATTATAAATGATAACTAAATTATTAGTGTTTATTATAAACAAATAAATAAAACAGAGTACTTTATTTTTTCTATAATTTTAATGAAACAAGATTAATTGTTTTGTTAAGAGCTTCTGAATTGCTGTTCATTTATGACGTGTTCTCATCAGACTCTTAGAAAACGAATCATCTGTGACCCTGAAGCACAAAAGCAGTCTGAAGTCTCTGAGGTGTATTTGTAGCAATAACCAAAGATGCATTGTATGGGTCAAGATTATAGATTTTTCTTTTATGCCATAAATCATTAGGGTATTAAGTAAAGATGACATTCCATTAAAATATTGTGTAAATCTCCTACCGTAAATATATCAAAACTTAATTATTGATTAGTAATATGCATTGCTAAGAATTCATCTGAACAACTTTAAAGATGATTTTCTCAGTATTTAGATTTTTTTGCACCCTCAGATTCCTGATTGTCAAATAGTTGCATCTCAGACAAATATAGTCTGATCCTAACAAACCAGACATCAATGGAGAGCTGATAAATGCTGTGTGTTTGTTTCAGATGAAGCCGGAGATGGAGCGTTATGAGTGGGTGGTTATCAAACACCCGGAGCTGGTGAACACGGCTCAGTCCGCAGACGATGAACAGAACTGTGCTAATAACAACGATGATGCAGCTCAGTCTCTAGAGGAGCCCACAGCAGACGCGTCTCAGCTGTCACCCTTCCTCTCCACACGACACTTCAACCTAAACTCAACCAACACCTCCATGTTCATGGCGGGAAACGCCGACTCCATCATTATCGGTGAGTGAGACGCTCATTTCACACACATCTGATTCTTTTAGTACTTTTTTCTCTTCACTTGAAATCAAACACAGGGAGGTTTTTTTTTTTTACGCAGATAATAAAAGGTGCATTTTAATATTCACATTCAAAAAAGATAATAATTACAATATGATCAATAGAATTCTGTTGCTCATGTAAAATTAACCAGCAAAATGAATTAATGTGCTTTATATTTGACAATCAGGTTTCTTAAAAACACTGTCATCAGAGTTTTATATGAGGGTGTTGTTTTATATTTTAATTGCATGTCTAAATTAGATTTCATTAGCAAAATAAATATAAGTTTTTCCACGTGGCCCATTTTATATGCATATTATATTGGAATACAACAAAAAAAATCTTATATTAATATTAAATTTTATTTTATTTATTTATTTTTATTTATTTATTTTTATTTATTTTATTTATTTATTTATTTGTATTTTAATTTATTTTATTTTTTATTTATTTATTTATTTTTATTTTATTTTTTTTATTTGAGTGCATGCAAAATAAGTGCATAACTTGTTTTTTAACTTGATCCAATTAAAAATAAATAACTTGTTTATTTTTCATTGGCTCAGGTTAAAAATAAAGATGTGAATCATTATCCAAAATGTTTTTAATTGGATAAAAGAACCATTTTTTCAGTGAACCAAGGCTAATTACATTTCAGCTAGGGCTATGAAATGATATCTCAGTTAGTCAAGATTTTTTCAGTGCTTCTTTGGTGTAGTACAGAAAGGAAGACGTCAGATTTGATCTTGCTAATGAGATGCATGGTGTTGTTTGTGAAGGAGGAGGTGAAGGAAACGCTCTGTACATCGACTCGGAGCTGAACCACGGCCGAACCGAGCGCTGCCTGACCTTCGACAACCCACCGCTGTGTGCCGAGAGCTTCCAGGTCGCTCTTCTGGAGGTGTGGGGCTTCAGAGATGCCATGGCTTCATAAGAGCAGCTCTCCACGACTGCAGATGCTGTGGCTGTAAGATAGACGTCCCTTCATGATGTGCTGCTCCTCCAGTGCACTAAAAGATCCGACCTAAACTCCTGTGAAGATCTCACGTTTATTGTGTATATTTATCGATTTAAAACATATCTCGAGGTTTGTTTTGATTGTTTTCTTATCGGTGGAAAGCTGTTCTGATTCAGGAAATGAAGTTTAGTATTGAAGGATTCTGTCAGTTTCGTCAAAACCGCTTTTTGCATTTTCTGCAGTAATGATTAAATATCTACAAGAAATGAGGAGACTTTCATGTTAAATCAAAACCATATTTATCGACGTGATTCCAGCAAGGTGTTAGAAATCTGTCACTGTCTTTTCTGGTGCGGAACACACCGATATATCACTGTTTTCTAATTACAGTCACAAGAACGTGGTGAGGGTCATCAAAATGTTTTATTTTTTTATACAAAATATAATTTGTTTCTTTTCATTTTGGGATGAAAATGTATTTATGGATTTACCCAGCGAGTTTTCTCTGTTCTCTCTGGAAGCCTGTTTCTACCACTGCATACAAAATAAAAAAAGCTTGACTTTTATCTCACAGTTGAATGATATAAACTCACAATTGTGTTATAATGTCAGAATTGCAAGATAACTCAAACTTCAGAGAAAATTTTGATTTCTTTTGGTTGGTAATTTTTTTTTTTTTTTGTATCAGAATGGAGAGTTTGTTTCCGAATGGGGAGTTTGTATCGGAATGGGGAGTTTGTATCGGAATGGGGAGTTTGTATCGGAATGGGGAGTTTGTATCGGAATGGGGAGTTTGTTTCCGAATGGGGAGTTTGTATCGGAATGGGGAGTTTGTATCGGAATGGGGAGTTTGTTTCCGAATGGGGAGTTTGTATCGGAATGGGGAGTTTGTATCGGAATGGGGAGTTTGTATCGGAATGGGGAGTTTGTTTCCGAATGGGGAGTTTGTATCGGAATGGGGAGTTTGTATCGGAATGGGGAGTTTGTATCGGAATGGGGAGTTTGTTTCGGAATGGGGAGTTTGTTTTCCGATTTCTGACTTTGTATCTTGCAATTGATAGTTTTTATGATACAATTCGGAGAATAAATGTCAGAGTTGCAAGAAAAAGTCACAAATAACTTTATTTTTTTGGTTCATTGGCAGAAATGGGCTTCCATAGTTCCTCTATGCAGCTTTGTGCCAACTGGGAAAAATATATTTTCCAGGTTCTCGACACACAGAGGATGGGAAAACACGAGCTCTTCATAAACCTCCAGTGGAAACAGAAACACTTTTGGGGCATTTAGCGACTTTCAATGGCATTCCAGTGTTCTTTTAAATCAGAAATCAACATCCTGTCATCACGGACTCATTGTCCTCTCGTTGTTCCAAACGACGTATATGACTTTTTTTCTATAGTGTGACACAAACAGAGAGATTTTGCAGTGAAAGTCGAGTGGTCAGAGCGGTCAAGCTGCTAAATGAACAAAAAAAAAACACCATTAAAGTTAGATTTAAACAAAATAATAATAATGAAAACAGATCCTGAAAAATCCTGAAAAGTTGTGTTTTTTTGTGCATGTAATAAAGAAAGTCATCTTGTCTTGGAACAACATTTTCTATGTTAAATGCACTCTATCTTAATTGAAATTGAATGATTTTGATCATATGATCATATCACTCAGTCCAAAAAAAAACAAAAAAACGCATAAATGCAAAAGTTTTTCTTTTGCTAAACATGAACGGTTAATGTATGCAGATTGAATTGCGATGTAAAATGCACTAGAGATCCAGCTTCTTGTTAATCATTCAATGCTCTTTGCTTGATTTGTATTATCAGCACTATTTTAAGTGGGAAGTATTATTTTTTATGAGTTATCTTTTTCCTTTTGCACTTACTGAACATATTTTTAGTTGTCGAATATTAGTAACTCATCTTTGAATTAATGTCAGTAATATATTGTTTGTTTTCAGTTTCTACATATCAGTAAGGATATCTTCAGCTGATTTGTGTCATATCTTTGAATTGGAGATTCAAGTGATGAAGAATAAAAACTGTGCAAGGTGTCATTAAAACATTTTGTTGTTGTTGTCTTTTGTGTTTATTTTATTCATATTATTTGATGTTTTTGTATTTTATGCAACTCAGTCGTTATATGGCTTTAAAAGTGAATAGTGAATATGCAATTTCTGTTGCTTAACTCTAAAATGTGTTATTTGATATGAATAGATTTGAGGGCAGTATTAATATAAAGTGAATTACATTCAGAAATGACCAGCAATACTGTCCCTGTGAATGCAAATTATATTTTCACAGATCTCTTCTGATCTCATTATATATTGACCTTATTATGCAGATTCTCCCTTTGGCTAAATGAGAGCAGACTAATTGATCTTCCATCATGTGTCCTGAACAACATGTGTTCACCAGGCATGCAGAAACTGACACTTGAAATAAATATGGCATAATATTATTAGATATGATGCAATGTGATACAGATATAGTTTGAAATATTTAATATATTAAGTAAACAAAATTAATAAAATCTATATTCTACACTCTTGATAGATTATTATTGCAAACTGTACTCCGTTACTGATTCCAAAATAAAATAAATAAATAATAATAATTAGTAATATAATCCATTATCTATTTTATTGAACTTAGGTTCCTTTCGTTGTTATTTACAACCTAAAATGCATAAAAAATTATATTATTTAAACCATTATATTACATTATAAAGTTTTCTGCATGGGGTATAAATGAACTGAAGGGGGTTAATCGTGATTTTAATGAAAATAATTAGCCTATTTAAACCATAAAACTTCCAAAGACAGAATACACAGTTAAATAATCTCCAGAGCGATAATTAAATAAAAAAATAAAATATAAATGAGTGTGTCCATCAGTAGGTGATGCAAAGTTGAAGAAATATTAAGAATAAATATTGAGAAAATACTTCCTGACAATTACAAGGATTGGAATCTGATTACATTATCCAGATTACATGTAATTAGTTACTACCAGCCTCCTTCAATGAGCTCATTTATTATGTGACCATTCTATTTAAATTCACGCTGACAGATGGCGGTGGGCGTGGCCTCCAGTTGACGTCACTGCCCGAATGACCTTCATCTGGGGAATCCTCATCCACTGCATCACACTGCGTTGGTGACATATCACTTTATTATAAAGAAGCGTTATTATTAACAGCACAAGACATCAGAGGGTCGTGATATAGAAGTCGAAAACCGTTAAATTTACCAAAATGATCTTTCTTGATGAATTAAATATCTTAAAATGTGTCGCCTGCGATGTGAATAGTAAACCAACGCCCTTTCAAAGAGCAACATATAATAGATATATAATAAAAGATATATAATAAAAATATAATTTGTGGAATTATTTAGTAGTGTTACACATTCGAATCATACTGACAATGTTGTTGTAGTCGTTTAATTGCTAAATAAGTTCCATAATTTATAAAACCTTAATACGGGCTTTTTCAAACACACTTTTTTCAAAATCCGTGCTTTATTTACAATTGAGACGTGGAAAGGTTTTCCCTGTCAGTATGAAATGATTTAAATAAATTGAAATTCGCGGAATCATTTTAAGAGCATAATATACTCACACCTAGATTATAAACGAATGGTTTTTATTCTAAGGATTTGAATGTCATTAGTTTTAAAGGGAAAGCCCGCAGCGGAGCAAACCATCAGTTCTACTAATAGGGGAGACCGTAAAACTACAAAACCACAAAACCATTAAATCCCTGTCTGCCTTGTACCCGGATGCTTTGTATTTAATGATTTCATAACCCTTGCTATTTCACATTCCTTCTCAGACTCTATTTGGAAAAGTATACCGGCGAATTCCTCTATTTACTCGTTCTCTCAACCCCTCCGGGAATCTGATGGTATTTTCCTCGCGGTGTGTCAGGTGACGTTATCAGCCATTTTCTACCGCAGATTCATCCTTCAGGATCCGTTAGGAGCAGCTTCCGTCCTTCGGTTTGGGGTTAAAACCGTTGTTCTCCGGCAAACCGTTTCCCTTCAGAGCCTGGTAACCGTCAGTTTGTACGCACCTGCCCGTGTCCAGCTGCATCTTTTCTGTATAACGGGTTTTGAGGTAAAATTAGAGGAATAATGTCGTCGGGAAGCCCTGAATACTCGTCGTTCTTCGCAGTGATGGGCGCCTCAGCAGCGATGGTCTTCAGCGGTAAATTTTATTTTAAAATATATTTATTCAACATAATAATTATATTTAAATAATTATTTGATCTCGATTGTAATAAAAATCTCTGTTGGTCACATTATTCTTGATATCTGAGATAATATCGTTCTTAATACTGGTATTATTTATTACTATTATAAGAAAATATATATATATTTACTGTTATTATTCATCACCTTAAGATTTGACATCAGAAATTATGTCTGCATCATTATAATCCACTCCTGTCACTGCTGTTGCATTGCTCCTGGTGTCGTATGAAATATTTTTGAACTCGTTCTTATCATAAATATGATACATTTCATATTCGTTCAAATCTGCCTTAACATAATGATTTCTGTATGATCGTAATCCATGCATGTCCTATTTGAGAAATTGCTTATAAAATGCATTTATTGTCAGATATTGATATACTATTGTACTTTTTTTCCCACATGCATTGATCCTCACTCAAGTTTGATTGGTTTCAATCAAGAGACTGAACTATTGAATTTAAGGTGCAGCATGTAGTTGTGCATTAGATAATTATATTAAGTTATGTTAATTTGTTCTGATGCGTATTAGGTTGCATCATATCATCCATCACAAAAGACAACGAAGTAGTCTGAAATAAAGAAAAAAAAAAAAGATCTCTGGTGGATTATTAATAGAAAATTCCTATAGAATGCATTTTTAATTATTTAAACAGAGAAACAACAGCGGTAGTTCTCTCTCATCCACGCGTTTGTGAGTAAATCAATGACTGGTTTCATGAGCTGAAGATGATTTATTATCTATATATTTGAGGAATGTGAAATGCAGAATAAAGCTGGCAACTGCTCAGTTCTGTTCAGCGTTAAAATAAACCTGAATGTACTTTAATTACTTCATATAATTCATATTCTAGTTCTTAAGGCTGGTTTGCATCAAGGATTATAATTTGCCAGTTATGATAGTTAATGAGTCCACAACAACAGACATTAACATTATTATACCTAACAAAAACACTTGGATGGATTCTGATTGGTCGTCTGTGTTTTTATTGTTTAGCATCTGATATTATTATTTTTTTTCATTTTTAGTTACTCTGTGTTGTAAAACTTATCTACACTAATATATGTCATTCTTGGCCTTTATTGTACACCGCTAATACATAATTTCTTCATAAATTGCTCCGCTTCTCAAACGATTATCGATTTCAGGTGACATCATCGGGGCCTCTTATTTTCTAAGCCCCTCCCCTTTTATCATCTAAACCATGTGGCTCCACCCCTTCTATGATCCAATTAATTGTGGGTGTTCAAAACAAGCTCCTGTTGTTTCCATAAATATGTCACACTGTAAAGTAAAATGCATTTTATGTTTTATAAGGTTTTTGTTCAGCTTTTTAAATAATGTTCTGGATCTTATTTTTAGTTTTTATAGCTCAAATATACACTTAAAAGTGTCCTTAAAGTGCATGACTCAAGAAATTTTGTCACAAATGCCGTCGTTAGATCTTAACTTGTAACTGTAACAACAATGAGTTTTACATAGTAATTAACTCAAATGATATATAGGGAATTTGAATAATTAATCAAGAATTTGATTAATATATATCTCAGATGACAGTTACATTTAATTTTATTGATTATGAAAAATAGCTCAATTGCCAATACCAATACTAATCACAGGGCACTGTAATTTACTCATTAATATGTCAATATTACATTCTTCATATCAATTATTGTGATATCTCTTACTGTAAATTATTGCAGATCAAAACCGTGGTATGTCCAGCACACCACTATAGACCTATCAATTTTCAATAAAGTTATCACGCCTTATAATTCAAGGAAAAGTATTCTCTGGCCATGAAAATATTATCCTATCCTTATGATAAATTTAGTTTCTAAATTTAGAGCTTGTAGCTAAAGATCAGACACATCTCAGTGACTCGTAATGTGAGTGGGGTGGAGTCCAAAGCCAATCATTTTATATATGAGTTTTTAATAATTAAACTAGTAATACATCAAACTACAAATCACACAGAGTAAATATGCGTACGACAATACAAACAGTAAGCTTTATACAATACATAACGAATCCAAATAAAAGAGAGAGAAAGAGAGAGAGAGAGAGAGAGAGAGAGAAAATAGAATGGAATCACATAAGGAGCTCAGGTATGAAAATCATAGTCAGTAACTTTTAGAAGCCAACAACAAATCAGATCATAACAACACTTTAAAGCAGCATTTAAATCTCCATAGAGAAAGTGATACTTGCAAAAGGTGTCCCATGTGAGTGTGGCGTGAGATCGGCGTCGAGCTTGTGAACTTTGCGCGTTGAAACAGCCATGTGCCATGAAACGGAGGCCATGTGACGCGCGTGCACGCTGCGCTTGGCGTGAGCGTGGAGCACGTGGTCCTTTGTTCTGTCCTCGCGCGGTATTTGAAAGGTTCAACAAACATTGTTCCAGAATTCGTCTTCCTTGCGTGGGAGAGGCGAATAGTTTAATAAACTTAGTAAAGAAAAGAAAAGAAAACGAACGAAACGAAAGCTTCCAAAGGAGCCATTAAAATGGCTTTTTCTCTCAGCCCCTGTGCTGAGGGGGTTCGCGCTGTGAGCGCGGCCTATGGCCGCGCGGAAACAACGTTGGAGAGCAGCGTATCCGAGAACGGGGAAGAGGAAGAAGCAAAAAGAGAGCGAAGAGGGAGTGGACCTTGTTTGGTCAATTCTTATAGCTTGAAATAGTTCACGCCCATTTTCGAGGGAGCATCCAATGAATGTCCGCGATCTGAAGCGGAGGGAAAGTTCCTTTGTCTCGGTTGAGACAACCCCCTGATGATTTAGGGCCTGTCCGATTTCATCAGGAATATTAAAGCAAGTTCATTATTCCAGATTAAATACATTTTTCATTACTTTGCTCTAGATAAATGGGTCTGTCAAAGCATGACGATTAGAACAAGACTAAACATAATAGGTATATGTGATCAAAACATGAAGTTACATTAAATATGTGTAATTCTACATCTGAAAGATTTGCTTAACACATGATAACACTGCAGATGTTGGGAAACATCTAAATGTACCAAAAGGGAATACGTAATACATTTATACAGCATAAAAACTAACAGGTAACAAATTCATTCCATAGAATGCATTGGGGAGAAGATTTGGCTTCTCTCCTCTCCAGTGTGGTCGTAAACTTTACGACCTGCAAAAGTGGGGGTTGCAGAAACATGGCTTTCTTTGAGGAAGTTAAAGTGAGGAAAGACATTTCCTAAAGTATAAGCTTGCAACTTATACTCTTCACATAACAAGGATTAACCATTTTATGCAATCCATAAACATAATTAAAATACATATTAATAATAAAATGAAAGTAAGGAACTTATACGAAAAGTTCCTTTGTCTCCAGTGTTGGAAGAATTTGGGTTGGGGGTTTTCGTTTCTTCTTTGAAGCTCGCATGGGCATCGTAAATAGTTTAAGTCCAGCCAGGCTGGCATTTAGTACCAACAGTCTGAATTTATAAAACAGAATTTAACCCATGAATCGCTGACCTGCATATCTGTTACATCTCCCCCTTTCGTCAGATGAAGTCCCTGTGTGGACATCATCGGACGGCAATCATCAGGATGGGCAGATGAAAGGTGAATCGTGATGGTCATGTAGCAGGTGGGTCATGATGGCAGGTGGTTCCTGAAGCTGAGGACTCCCCTTGATGAGGTTCGGTGTTGTCTTTGACTTGGCACCCCCTTTCCGGGGATTCCATCGGGGACCTCCAGCCACAGTTGTCGTGAGTTTGGCTGTAGAGGTTTGCATCTCGTTGAGTATCCTGTATAGGATGAAGGTCACGCCAAGAGTCAGGGCGGGACCAATGACGGTGGAGATGCACCGTGCAGTGTCGGCAGCAGTCCAGGCTAGGACCGCAGATGACTGGTTCAGAATGGGCTGTCGAGACAGTGCTTGGAGGGCTGTATCGACAGGAGTAATGTCAATGTGTTGGGTGGTACCTTTCAGTACTTGGTCCAGCAGGTTGGCACGGGTGGCGGTGTCATGCTGGTCGTAGGTCAGCATAGCTGAGCGCACAGGAGTGTTGACGAGCCATCTGTTACCCACAATCTCTGCTTGCGTTTCTGTGACTTGTGTACGAGGCTTGGCTTCGGCAGGGCAGCGCGTATCGCTGACCCAGGGTTGCAGCTCGCAGATTCCTTCAGAGTTGTGTCTGAGGAAGGGTTTGCTAAGGCAGAGATAATGAATGTTTTTGGTTAAAGTACACATGTGCATGTTTGGGGCCAGGTACAGCTGTGTGTCGCTTTCGTGGTAGGCCACCACATTTGGAATGTGTGTTTTGGTGTGGGTGTTGCTCTTCCACATCCTGACACTGACAATGTCTTTAGGTCTGTAGACTTGGCTTGACTCGCTGATGAGTTGGTTCAGGAGCACGTTCACTTCTCTCTGTTTGGGGTTTACGTGCCGTAGGAAGGCGCTATCCAGAGAGTTGGCCAGGTGTATTTGTAGCAGGTCAGCTGGCATGGTGATGGCGTAAGACAGCACAGTTAACACAAGGCTTAAGGGTATCATGTATGGTGGGGTTTTACTCGTGGTTAGGCTGTCTTTGGAGGAGCTAACCTCCCACAGCATGGCTGTTGTTAATGCTGTTAACAGCTGAGTCTGGGTAAAGTCCTTCTGGAAGGCAGTAAACAGTGGTTTCAAGGAGTTTACAGTCTGGTTCGCTGCATTGACACTGGACATAACAATGTTAAACATTCTGGCGGCAGCAGCGGCTCTAAGCAAAGCTCCCGGGAACTGTTTGGAGCGGTGGTGGTGTCCACCTAACTCCATTTGTGTAACCGTCACTTTCTCATGTTGGCTGAACAGGTGTTTGACATCGGCCTCAGTGTGAGTGAGGGAGTCCTCTCTCCATCGGAACCTTGTACAGCTGTATTCGGTTACAGTGCTGGGGTAGTGTGCCCTGTCATCGGTAGTCAGGAGTCTCAGCGGTTTTCTCGGTGGCAGCTGTCCTCTCTTTGGCTGACAGCACAGCACGGCAAACCACAGCAGCATCCTGGTACAGATAATAGGGAGAGAGAGAGAGAAAGGGGAGAAAGAAACAAACAAGGCCTGTCTTTGGTTGGACAGGACAGTCTCTTTGCTTCGTGGGCGGCGACTGGGTTTAGCTCGCCCTCGCCCATGTTTTGCCACATCTTGCTGCTGGCATGACGCTTGCCTCAGTGTTGTGTCAGTGGCTCTGGTGCTGCGTGGTGCAGCACATGCTGCGTCATGGAAATATATTGGCCTTATCCCCCTTTTGCTCCGTGGCATTACACGCCCTGGCATTGTGATGTCAGACGGTGCACAACCCACAATATTGTTCTGTGCACGCAGCATGGTTTGTGTATCATGCAGTGGTCTGGGGCTTTGGTTGTCAGTGACTGTTGACTGGTTGCCAGGGTGGATGGAGGGGTCTGAGAGGTGGTAAAACAAAGTCATTATCAAGGTTTCAGAAGCCTGCATGTCCGCTATGTTGGTCTGTGTAGACAACGGAGCCTGCGTAAGCGATTCTGAGGTAGGCAGTTTAGCTAGTAAAGTTCTTGTGCTGTGTGTAATCACTTCAACCTTGAATGTGGGTGGGTGGGTTGGGAGTGACCACAGAATGTTGTTTAGTGTGCCAGTTTTGGCAAGGGTGTCAGTGTGATCTTTAAAGTCCTCGTCTAGACTTGGTAACTTTGAGTGTCCTTTTTCCTTCTTCCAGTACACGATCACATTGTGTGTTTTTGTGATGTTATCACATTGCTGGAACAGGTGTTGGTGTTTGACATGCTTGTTTGCAAGTGTGAGTCCGAGTTCCACACATTCAGGTGAGGATTGGAAGAAACCCAGTGTGTGGTGTAAGGTTTGACCACCTTGCAGGTTGAGCCGAACAGCGACCCCTTTGGTGTAAGCTGGTACCACCGTACCCTGTTTGTTGACTAAGGTACAGAGGCTTGAACTTGGGCCTGTTGTTAGGGCGTTGTACTCATGGCTGGCTGCTGGGGTTCCCGTGACCTCTGTGACCTGACCGTCTGGCTCTGTGGGAGTTCCCGTGACCTCTGCGACCTGACAGTCTGGCTCTAGCAACCTGTGTGGCTGGAGAGAAAGAGGTTCTCGCACTTGAGCAAAGTCTTTTAGCTGTTTGAAGTTCAGAAAAGGGTCAAAGTGTTCTAGCAGGTCTTTGTCGATGAGCAATGTATGAGTGTTCACTGGTGGGACATACATGGGATGTATTAGACTCATCGGAACGAATGTCAGGTGAATGGAAACAACCTGTTCAAACTGGATGTCATCCTGTCTGTACACCTGTACATTCAGTTCATAAGTTTGAGGTGTAAGAGTTCGATCTTGTCTCTTAGCTTCAAATTGGAGTCTTTTGAAAAGGTAAGATGAGATCACCGTCAGGTTTAATCCTGTGTCGATCAGGTCTTCCCTGTTGACTCCTTTTTGACCCACCCCCTTTTGGACAGGGCTGCCCAGGAATGTTGGCATTAGGGCAGGTGGGACGATCGGTGGGTGATGAGGACCGGTCTTGTGTAGCTCGCTGCAAAGGCAGGTAGTCAAAACAGCATTTTCTGGTACCTTGTGTTTGTGGTACCTGGTGTGAGGACCTGTGCTGTCTCGTTCAGTTAGCTGTAGCTGTTGACTGTGGAGCTCGGGCAGTGTTCTGGGTGCTTGGCTCATCTTCCTTGCGAGTATTCATGTGAAGAAGATCTTTCAGCACCCTCAGGATCTCTGCTGTCTCAGACGTGGCTGCACTGTGTTGCCCTCTGCTGGCTTGGAATGGTATTGACTCTCTGTAAAGATGTCTGTGACTGTGGTGTTGTAGAGCGCCATCTAGGGTTACCTCCAAGCAGTGCTCAGAGACAGAGACGTTGGGGTTTTTCACAGTCTTTTCACAAATAGTCTTTTGCTTGGTGCAAGCTTTGTGGGCTAAGTTCCGTAACTCTTGTGTAGTTCTGTTACGGGGACACGCTGGGACTCTGAGATGAAAACTCCAACTGGCATGTAGGTTTGGGAGGAACAGAGTTTTTAAGTTGAAATCCTGTTCCATACCTGGTTCGTTGCATGCTCCGAAGTAGGTGTTTCGTAGCTGACTACAGAAAGTCTGTGGGTTTTCAAATCGGCCCTGTTTGAGGTCCATAGCAATAAGGAGCCCATGATCTGAGTTTGGATCAGAGAATTCAAGAATCAAAGTCTGTAGCAGTTGCTGGTAGTACGCTTTGACAGTCTCTGGTTGACGATCCAGAAAGCAATGCACATCACGGCTGGACGTGATTTTTAACAGGTACAATGTGTTCACATCTGTCACGTTAGCGACAGTTTGCAAATGAAATTCAATGGCTTGTAAAGAAGCATGAACGTCATGTCCTCCTGCAGGATCTGGATTGAATGTAGAGATGCTTCTGGTTAGCTTGTGAAGTTCTCTGTGAGCAGTGCAGGGTTTGGTGACATGCGTTCTCTGGAAGGGTTCTCTTCCCTCCGTTGTTGACAGATGTTCTTGTAAGCTGGCTGGTGATTTCCTTAGAAGGGAGACTACACCCCCTTTTCCAGCTCTGGGTTCTTGGCTGAAAGGGTTGGAGTGGCGGCCCGGGAGAAATTTTGTGGTGTGCGTTTCTCCGATCCAGCCACTCTGTAACCTGTGAGATTGTCTCAGTTCAGTGTGAACAGTGTCAAGTTCATCTTGGAGCTTGTTGAATTTAGCTCGGGCCGCTTGCAAGTGTGTTTTGCAGGCCCAGGTTTTATAGTCTCTTTCTTTCAATTCAGTCTCTGCTCTTTTTAGGAGAGCGTCACCTTGCTGGAGTTTCTTGGTGAGGTCTTTTCTGGCTTCTCTCTCCAGCTGTTCTCTTTGATCCGTGTCGAGGCGAAGATCTTGCAGGGCATTGTGAAGTCTTTCAACTCCTTTCTGTAGCTCTGGATCTGTGTCGTCCTCTTTCTCGCACTGGTTCTGGGTCTCGAGGGGGAGCTGATCAAGATGACTCTGGGTTGGGGCCTGGTCCTTCCAGGCCTCCTCCGCGATGTGGCTCCGTTCACTGAGCCGTGCCTGGGCGACGAGAATGGGAACTAGGCTTCCGAAGATCCTGGCGAGTTCTCTGTAGTAGTCGCTTTGGTTTGGATCGCGTGCCATCAGTTCATCTAGCTCGGTGTCTAGTTGCTCTGGGTGCTGCAGGTTAATGGCATCCTTGGGCAGGAAGGGGGTCGTCACTGCTTTCAACCATGTCGAGAGGTGGCCCCCGTGGACTGCTGGACTGGATGCCTGGAACATCCTGATTCTCTGTCGGTGAGAGAAGCACAGCACACACACACAAAAAGACCAATGCAAGTTCGTTCTGCGTTTAACGAGCTATATTCATACGGGCTGTGCCGTTTATGAGAATTTTGGGGCTGACTGATGCAAACAGTCAGACAGTTAAGTAGCCAATTAACTTGGGTCAACGAAGGACCTGAAATGGAGATTTGACAGGCAGTAGCCTAGCGGGTCGTGTGATGACACCGGCTGCTGGTTGTCGCTCTACTATTTAACTTCGTTGGTGGCTCCCAGGTTACTGTCTCTATGTGAAATGAAAGAAACAAATCACAACAGAACAGAGGGTAGAAAAGATCAAAGTGAAACAACACTTGAAATGAGATGAAAACAATAGAAACACAATGTGTTAGTGGGAATAAGGAGGCCTAAGCCTACTGCTAGGTTTTAAGATAGGGCCAGCAGGTGAGTGGGCTATCTGGGTAGGAAACCTAGAAATATGGTGTGGCTTAAAGAAGCAAAAGGGTCAGAACACTTAAAATATATCCGGGGGAATATCTAATATTCTGTGGCTTATAATAAGTGGATAGGTTTTATCACTTTTGGTTCACCTGGTTGAATTGAAGTCATTCAGGTGGGAACCAGTGGCTTGGTCAACCTCCCCGGTGCTCCCCAAACACTGAACCGCAGTGTCCCCGGTCCTCCGTTACTCTGGCGTGTCGCAGGACAGCACGGCTTGTGACTTTTAGCACAACCTTTGGAGTGCCAAAATTGCTGATGTCTCTTGAGACAAGAGGGACAGAGTTTCACTCGCAGCCAGTATCGGTAACACCGGTCGGGCAGCCTTGCTCACTGGAAACCTGAGATGACTGTCCAATCACCGAGGGAGTTCTACAATCAAATACACAAAGGATGAACAAAGGAAACTTAAAGTTAATTAAGGTTTGGTTTGTTTAACATCAATTGAGTAACTATATGTAGAGAGGAAAGGTAACAGCTTTACCTAATCATGATAAAACAAAACAAAGGAATTTATGATAATAATGGTAATTATCAAAATAACCTAAGTCAAAAGAGAGAAGCAAAATAATAAACATCAAATAAAAAAAACAGTAATGAAACAAGGGAGAAGGAGTAGCTGGTTTTCACCACAAGGGGGGGGGAAGTACTGCTTCTCTGTCTTTAACCTGCTGAGCAGAAAACTTAATTCAAATTAAAAATTCAAAACTGGTTTAAATCAAAATTTAAAATAAGCATGTAAGAATTAAAAGGAAAATCGGAATAATATCCTATAATAACCATTGATAGCTTGTAAGTTATCATTAATGATCATGAAATTAATCAAACAGTGTGAGATTAATCAAAGAGGATAAAAGTGGACATGCAATTTCAAAACAGAATGGAAAAGACAGAGGTCTGTTAGTCGATTTAACAGGAGACTGCCACTAGATGGCTTACCTTCTAAGTGGGTCAATCAGTGGTTGACCTGACACATCTAGATTTCCACTATTAACAATTACATTTTAATTCAAATCATGTTTGAACCAAACTCAAAGTAAATGTAAACAGTCAAAGGCAGGGAACATTCTTTTGTTTCCCTGTAATAATATTCGCACGAGCAAAGCTGTAAATGCAAATATTTATCGAGAATTTAGACATCTAATTCAAATACATCAAGGGGAAAGATTAGCAATTAGAGCGCATTATCTGAAATGGCCACAGGATGGCAGCTTTGCACTCATGCAAGCTGGAATCAAAAAGCAGGGCGTACCCTGAAATTTCTAACCCACACGTTCCCTCTAGTGTTTAGATAGAGGAATTACAATTTCAATATGACTTAGAATTTATCTGATCGTTTGTCAGGCTGATTTTCTGCATCAAAAATCACAAGTAACAAACAGAAAGTTTTCATCTCTGAGGTGCTATATATTCACATAGGTTGAAGAAGGATCCGTTCACTTCCAAAACACAAATGTAACAAAAACAGGAATTTTCCAACTGTTGACTCCAATAAACATTTATCAAAATAGCACTTATGATTTAAATGTTTTAGGTTTAAAAATCGGGTAGCTAAGCCAATTTTAGACCAGGAGTTTTTATCGTTTTAATCTTGAATATTATTGTGGTTTACCACGAATTCAATAACGATATCTAATAAGCAAGGCCTTTTTAACTGAATCAGAGGAACATCGCTCAGGTTCAGATTTACATGTTGCAACTATTAAAAGATTTCTTTATCTTTTAATTATTCATATTAAAATGTTTTCACTGTAAAAAGATTTTGGTCTTTCTTAACAGGATACTTTTAGCATTATACTGCAGTTTACTTTCATTAAAAATAACAGTGACTATACTGTTAAGTTTCTACAAATACCTAGCGCTGACTGACCAGCTTTTTGCCTCAGTCAGTTAGGAGTGAGTTCGCGTCTTGCGACTTATCTCACAAGTAACGTTACATAATTTCATAGCGGACGTGCAGAAATTATTAAAAACCATATACACAGATTGATTGCTCACAAAACGAAGTTTGAAATGCCCGCATCCTCCACCAAAATGTAACAACAATGAGTTTTACATAGTAATTAACTCAAATGATATATAGGGAATTTGAATAATTAATCAAGAATTTGATTAATATATATCTCAGATGACAGTTACATTTAATTTTATTGATTATGAAAAATAGCTCAATTGCCAATACCAATACTAATCACAGGGCACTGTAATTTACTCATTAATATGTCAATATTACATTCTTCATATCAATTATTGTGATATCTCTTACTGTAAATTATTGCAGATCAAAACCGTGGTATGTCCAGCACACCACTATAGACCTATCAATTTTCAATAAAGTTATCACGCCTTATAATTCAAGGAAAAGTATTCTCTGGCCATGAAAATATTATCCTATCCTTATGATAAATTTAGTTTCTAAATTTAGAGCTTGTAGCTAAAGATCAGACACATCTCAGTGACTCGTAATGTGAGTGGGGTGGAGTCCAAAGCCAATCATTTTATATATGAGTTTTTAATAATTAAACTAGTAATACATCAAACTACAAATCACACAGAGTAAATATGCGTACGACAATACAAACAGTAAGCTTTATACAATACATAACGAATCCAAATAAAAGAGAGAGAAAGAGAGAGAGAGAGAGAGAGAGAGAGAAAATAGAATGGAATCACATAAGGAGCTCAGGTATGAAAATCATAGTCAGTAACTTTTAGAAGCCAACAACAAATCAGATCATAACAACACTTTAAAGCAGCATTTAAATCTCCATAGAGAAAGTGATACTTGCAAAAGGTGTCCCATGTGAGTGTGGCGTGAGATCGGCGTCGAGCTTGTGAACTTTGCGCGTTGAAACAGCCATGTGCCATGAAACGGAGGCCATGTGACGCGCGTGCACGCTGCGCTTGGCGTGAGCGTGGAGCACGTGGTCCTTTGTTCTGTCCTCGCGCGGTATTTGAAAGGTTCAACAAACATTGTTCCAGAATTCGTCTTCCTTGCGTGGGAGAGGCGAATAGTTTAATAAACTTAGTAAAGAAAAGAAAAGAAAACGAACGAAACGAAAGCTTCCAAAGGAGCCATTAAAATGGCTTTTTCTCTCAGCCCCTGTGCTGAGGGGGTCCGCGCTGTGAGCGCGGCCTATGGCCGCGCGGAAACAACGTTGGAGAGCAGCGTATCCGAGAACGGGGAAGAGGAAGAAGCAAAAAGAGAGCGAAGAGGGAGTGGACCTTGTTTGGTCAATTCTTATAGCTTGAAATAGTTCACGCCCATTTTCGAGGGAGCATCCAATGAATGTCCGCGATCTGAAGCGGAGGGAAAGTTCCTTTGTCTCGGTTGAGACAACCCCCTGATGATTTAGGGCCTGTCCGATTTCATCAGGAATATTAAAGCAAGTTCATTATTCCAGATTAAATACATTTTTCATTACTTTGCTCTAGATAAATGGGTCTGTCAAAGCATGACGATTAGAACAAGACTAAACATAATAGGTATATGTGATCAAAACATGAAGTTACATTAAATATGTGTAATTCTACATCTGAAAGATTTGCTTAACACATGATAACACTGCAGATGTTGGGAAACATCTAAATGTACCAAAAGGGAATACGTAATACATTTATACAGCATAAAAACTAACAGGTAACAAATTCATTCCATAGAATGCATTGGGGAGAAGATTTGGCTTCTCTCCTCTCCAGTGTGGTCGTAAACTTTACGACCTGCAAAAGTGGGGGTTGCAGAAACATGGCTTTCTTTGAGGAAGTTAAAGTGAGGAAAGACATTTCCTAAAGTATAAGCTTGCAACTTATACTCTTCACATAACAAGGATTAACCATTTTATGCAATCCATAAACATAATTAAAATACATATTAATAATAAAATGAAAGTAAGGAACTTATACGAAAAGTTCCTTTGTCTCCAGTGTTGGAAGAATTTGGGTTGGGGGTTTTCGTTTCTTCTTTGAAGCTCGCATGGGCATCGTAAATAGTTTAAGTCCAGCCAGGCTGGCATTTAGTACCAACAGTCTGAATTTATAAAACAGAATTTAACCCATGAATCGCTGACCTGCATATCTGTTACATAACGAACCCAACACATTTCTTTATACTGGCCAGGAGTGAGGGAATTAGATGCTGATCCAGACAGTAAGTCTAAAGGAACGGATGCATTTGATCTCAGATGTTCCTCACAGAGGAAGTGAGTTATTCTGTGAATCCCTGTCATTCAGGCTCATCTGATCTGATCAACGCTGAGTTTACGTGTGCAAGAAGTGATGTTGTGACTAACTGTCTTCGGTAGAGCTGAAGCTAATTTGGGATGTTAGTCTTTGATCTGA